>NC_056748.1:362438397-362440897 GCF_019279795.1 Protopterus annectens
CATTTGGCAGTTTGTGGCTGTTATTTGATCGTTTTTGCCTAACTTTGTTCATTTTATTTGTGGACTATACCTTCAGCCAGTTCTGGGATTTGTTTGGTTCATACCTTGCTGAGGTTTCTGGGTTTGTTGCATTTGTGCTGTTTTTTGGTGAAGGTATGGAAGCTGTGGCTGATTCGAACGCACCGGGAGCGAGTACCCATCAGGAGCAAGTACGCTTAGGATCTGTGGGTCCTATTAAGAACTGTTTGGTTGATTTTGCTAATCCTTTATTGTCCTCTGATAGTTCAGAGACATTCGACACTGAAGTTGTGGATGCCGACACTGAAATTTTGGCTAGGCAACTGAAAACAGATATGGAGAACAATCTCTTTAGATTTAAAAGGTTGCAAAGCCAGCGGTACCATCTTGAAGCTAGTATTCAATGCAAAGTTATCCCCAGAGGCCTTTCGTGATACTTAATATGCCAACTTATGGAACCGCTTTTCCGGAATTATTGATTCATTGGCAGAAAATCAACCTACAAGCTAGTACAGCATATATGGAACTTCTTATAGATTTTTTCAGACCGAAGGAGGATGATCTTCTTGATTTGTTAAGTGAACAACAGCAACAGCTTATAGGCCTCCTAGGCACAGACTCTGCTGACATTTTCTTGCATGAGTTGATGGACAGGATCAACAGGTATGGTAACAATTTAATTTTACAGAAGAAGAAGAAACTCTCCAGAGATAAGAGAGATTTTGCTAACAATAATGTGTTTATGTGGCCTAAGAATGCTGCGATTTCACAACAGCCTGTTAACAATAGATTAGCTACATTGCCTGTCCAACCCACGCGGACCACTCCCGCAGAATCTACGGTATTTTTAGATCATGGGTCTGTACATGCCAGCAATTCCATTGGTCAGAAGTCTATCAAACATCAACTAACCAGGCAAGGCACCAGCAATGGGACAGTTGCTTCTGCCTCCGATAAACCAGATGAGGAAGTAATAACCCCCAAGTTGGTTACTTCTGTCTACTTCACCCCAGCCGAGTCTCGTTCCATGCCACTGGAAGAGGAACACGGGGAAACTGTTTGTACCAGCACAGTAGTCAGACGTAAGATACATTTGGAGAATCTTCGCACTGACGAGCAACAGGTTTTTCCAAACGCTCCTCTTCCGATTCGGATAGGCAGGAAGAGGTCAATAGAACTGGAGCCACATGGTGGAGTCAAGCGCAAGGAAGCCAGCATGGAGTCCAACAATCGCCCGCACAAGCAACGATGGGGGCAGAGTCGTTGATATGGAATATTTCTGACCATGTACTTACGGAAGCGGAATCTTCGGTACTTGCCAAAGGACTAACTTTCATTCCCAGTAAGTGAGTGGATGTTAGTGATAACATCCTGGCTATCAGGATGTTTCTTAGGAGTGTCAACTTAAAATTGCTTTTTCAGGACTCAAATATTGGAGGTGAGCAAAGACCTTTTAAAAAGAAAAGTTTATTAAATCCACGTTTAGCACCTGATTTAGAACTCTTTCTTACTGCGGTTGAGAGAGACCTATACAGTACTTCCACCTCTACATTTTTTGATTTGCATGATAATTTGACTAATGCTGAGTTTACAGCACTTTCAGACTTAAAGGCGAATGACAGAATTATTATACGGCCTGCCGACAAGGGCGGCTCGACAGTTGTTATGAACCGGAGCTTCTATCTGAGCTCCATGCTTGATATGTTAATGACTGATGCATATGAAGTTGTGACTCAAAAGGCTGTTGAAAGTTGTCAATTGAATATCTATAATATGTTGTCTGAATGTAGATCTCTAGGATTGTTGACTAATGATCTCTTTGATTATTTTGTTGTGCAGTTTCCTGTAGTCCCCTCCATTAATGGACTCCCAAAGATTCATTAAAATGGTACCTCACCCCCTCTTAGGCCCATTGTTGCTGGAGAGGGGTGGCTTACAGAACCCCTTTCTGTGTACTTGGATTGTAAGCTCAAACAGGTTCTAGCACGGTTTACTTATGTCCTTAGAGACACCAGTCAATTCTTAAGTGATTTGTATCAATGTGTTCAAGCTATGGAAAGTTTAGATGGTGTACAGTTCGTTACTATGGATGTAACGTCATTATTTACATGCATCCCTAACAATATAGGAATTGACTTGGTTAGGAAATTAATGTGTGAAACTCTTACAGCTACTGAGGCTGATTTTCTGAGTTTGCTGCTTGAGACAGTCCTGGAGAACAATTATTTTGTTATACGGATATATATATACGGATTCACTTCATAACATTAAAATATCAAAATACTGAAACTCAAAACACTGAAACCAAAATACTGAAAGCTCAAAATACTGAATACTCAAAATACTGAAAACACATGTTATGCGTAAACAGTTAACAACATAATCATAACAATTTCTAAAATATATATGGGGAGCAAGCCTGCATCCACACCCCTAATTAAATATATCAACTCCAAGATTGCACATAGTGTAGTTAAGTGCA
>NC_056748.1:362443397-362600897 GCF_019279795.1 Protopterus annectens
GCTTTCAATTAAATGCAAATCTTCCTGTGAAATGTAATTTCTATCTAGACTAGCCCAGTTAATTTAATGCTGGGGATAATAAACAAATTCACTCCAAACTCCTACTACCAAACTCAATTCTTCCATACCAAATATTTTTATAGATTTCTGCAGAAACATACCCTCTTTTGTTATATTGTCCCTTTAAGGGTTCCCTGGTACATCCTCCCTATTGCAAACCAAATTCTAATCCCCACCTGCAAATAGTATTTGTTGCTGAAAGCCAATTATTGCACCCAAATTTTTCTTAAGCTATAAGCATAATAAGAATTTTTGGTGGAATATAAATACATGCCACTGAAATACTCCTCCCTTGCAAAATATCCCTTACTACCACACATCTACCATTTTGTCTTGTTTTCCCTCATCTATCACTATTGGAGCACCTCTAATAATTTGTATAATTACTTCACTTTTCCTCTGTCCCTGATATTCTGCTGAATATACAATCTGAAATACTCTCTGTCAAATGGATGTGCTCATTTCTTTACAAATATGTCTCTTGCAGCACTGCTATTTGCACTCTGCAATTCTTAATATAATTCAATACTCTTTACTGTTTATCTATACCTGTAAAGCCATTCACTTTCCAGGATATTGTGAAGAGCATAGCCATCATGATAAAAAGCTATTGTTCCCATCTATTATGCATGACAGATTTTTTTTAATGTGCAATCCAGATTTTGTGTTACATGCATACACTAATGTTTGACAGGCTGATCTTTTGTACAGTTGTTTCTTCTAATCTCCAATTGAACTTGTCATATTTTTCATGACTTTCTTTTTATGAAAACCATCAAATGAAAAACTAAATCATAACACCCTCATCCCCAATTATTGTACATCTTCAAAATATGAAGCTTAACCCTTTAGAAGGGAACAATCGCCCCAAATCAATGGCTGTACATACAGGCATTATCTTACCTAAAATTAAGGTTGCCCATGCTAAAGCAAATGCTACAGCCTGTGCTCCCACTTACACTGATTATCGGTTCTTTTCTTATCGCACTTAACCTCTCATATATGAAAAACAGCTCACTTGCTTTCAGAAAACATTAGCTTTAAACCCTAATAAAAATGCACTGGCTATCTTTAAATAAAACTAAATGTACACGGTTTTATTAACTGCATTAAACTATTATGGCTGCTTGGAAGATTACCTCTTTACTTCCCATAATTTCAAGCTTATTTTTCACTGAACTGCTTGCCATTGTATCTTTAAATTTTGCAGTTCCCTCAGCAAGTAACACTCAGAATTCTCAAGATTAACTGCTTGCACCTACAGACAGCTTGTCTCCATGGAAATGTACTCAGCAATGAGTCTTTGCAAAGTTCACTCACAAAATAATGCACAGCTGCCCTCCCCTACAGACATCTCAACTCCACTGAACATTTGCACGTGGAAAACAAACAGGATAACATATTTGCATTTAAAAGAAGCTTAGCATTTTCATGGCTTTCATTACTTTGTCTTATTGTTAAAGACCACATGCTTACAGAAAACTTGTTTACAGCTTAAGCCAAAGGTAGTAATCTAGACATTCATCCTTGTAAAATAAAAAGAGAAAATATCCTAACTCTACATATAATCAGTGCACTTTTACACTCCAGCAACCATCACAGCATATGAATATTAAGCTTGCTTTTGTCCAGCCATTTTTCTCTTGCTACACTGTAAAACCTATATTTCTTAAACCTAAAAAGTATTTGCTTACTTTAATATCTTTACCTCCTACAACAGTCACTAAAAAGACTCCACACATTTAAAATACCACTGACTACACACTACACAAAATTGCTTTACTGGATATCACATGCAGTTTTGTCTTGAAATGTTTTATACCGATACTAATAACAAAAATTGTTTTACATAGTTTGCCCCCTTCTAGTGTCCTTCTAAACATTAATGATACAAAGTGGAATCTATGCCTTACAGTCCACCCACAAATTTTAGTTAAACGTTTTTTAGCCACTTTTTCCTGCAAAACCATATTTCACAAATGTGATAAAATGGTTTATAGTCTTCCATTTATTCATTAGGTTCAGAGTTGCTGGTTTTCATCGTGTTCATCTCCATCTCCCAACACCAGACTCTGGTTCAAGTCCAAGGTGCTACTGATTCTTCAAGCCAACTTCTGTGCTTTTTTGTCTCTCTCAAACATTTTCCTTTGGAACACTGGCAAGGGTTTCACTGGCAAAGTCTCTCTAGGAAGTCCTATCATCAGAAGAATGAGAAGCAAAGTTCCCTTCTGCTTGCAGACTCACTTTTTGTTGGATAAACTATTTTGTTACCTCTGTAGCCTGTTCTGTGTCAAAAAATAAGTTTGATCCTCCAGGAAAAAAAAACCCACTTTGAATACAGCTGGATACACCAGTTTGAAACTCACATCTGCCTCTCACATTCCCCGACTACTCTGATAAATTTGCTGGTCTTCTGCCTGCTATACAGTGAATAATCACTATGTACAAACACTCTGCTGTCTCCTATTTTTAATACTTGCCCCTCTCCTACAATTCTGTCATCAACTTTTTCTGCTGGTATGACTGCATCTGGGAAGCCATAGTTGACAAACCTTGTTGCTTTGCCAGAGACAGTTTGCACCTGGCACCTCTAGGTTTTCGGCTGCTGGCAAAGGCTCTTGCCTCCCCCATAGTGCCATTTTTTCAGGCAAGGTCTCGAAAACAACATTACCGATGTGAAATTAACAAATAAAAAAAATAAGGGTCATGCTGCTAAATACTAGGAGCTTAAACCAAAAATTGCACTCCCTGGAAGCACGTCTATCACTAGAAAATGTAGTTGTCTGTGCAGTCACAGAAACCTGGTTCAAGACCTCACAGAGTACCCGGGCCTTGCAAGGCTACAATGCCTTCCACACCTTTAGGCCACAAAATGAATGTGTGAAAACCAAAGAAGGCAATATTTAATTCTACATTAGAGATAAATTCACCTCCCGTATACTTAGACTGGACAACTCCATGGAGTTATTCCAGGTCCAGGTTACAGTAGGCAAGACCCCCATTCAAGTCATAGCCAGTTACTGATTCCCCTCCATGGGTCACGATACCCACAAAGTCTACTTGACCAAGCTGGAGACGATTCAAATTTAACCAAACACATTGGTTATGGGGGATTTCAATTATCTCACCATCAACGGGGAAACCTACGCTGGCCCCAACTCGATAGTGCAAAAGTTCCTTGACTTTGTTCTTTCAAATGCCCTGGAACAAATTGTCCATACCCTGACAAGGGGAACAAACATTCTGGATCTGGTCCTCACCAACATGTCAAACAGATGCACTGCTGCAACAGTCAGACCCTCATTTGTTAAAACTGACCACTGATCATAAATCAGTCACCTTCAAGCTGGCACCAAGACCAGAACTCACAAACGGTGAAATCCGACTAAAAAACTTCACCAAGGCAAACTATTCCTTCCTAGGTGAAGGTATAAATGCATTCCAAGCTCCACCCCAAGCTGGAAATGGTAATTACACTAAAGCTTACCCTGAATCACTTGCATAAGTGTATAAACTCGGCTGTACCAGAAAGAATCAAAGCCAGAGCCCCAAGTAAAAACAGGTTGCCATGGTTGATATCTAGCATCAACAAACTTTACAATAAAAACAAAAAGTTGCTGTCCAAGAAAACAAAAGCAAGGCGCCAACAATGGAAAAGCACCCTCCTCAGCCTCAACAGGCAAATAACACCACCTGTCAAATCCTCCAAGGGCTCCTTTGAGAGAAACTTAGCAAGTACAGCCAAGAATAACCATAAGGCCTTTTTGCAGCTATGTGTGTAACCTAAAGGGTAGGACCCAAGCATGTGCAGAACTAGTGGCCAACGGTATCATACACACTGACCTCACAGAGACAACAAACCTGCTAGTGAATAGGTTTGGCAAAAATTTCACTCCCTTCTCCCCTCCTAACCTACAACAAACCTTCCCCCAAACTTCTTCCCACCATACAAATTTAAATAGCAGGTCCTCAAAGCATTGACCAAGGTGAAAAACACAGCTTCTATGCGACCAGACAACATCCCAAGCTGTCTTTTATACAGGCTAAGACATGAACTAGCATCACCACTAAGTACCCTTTTCACTCACAGCCTAACCACAGGCTTTGTTCCTGCGAAATGGAGAACATCAACAGTTATTCCCCTCTACAAAGGTGGCTTAGAAACAGAGCCGGGGAATTACAGACCCATAAGCCTGACCAGCGCCATGGAATGCATCATGGACGGTGCAGCAGTAGCGTTGTCGTCTCAAAGAAAGAGGTTCTCCAGTTCGATTCTCTGCTGGGGCGCCTTTTGTGCGGAGTCTGCATGTCCTCCCTGCATTCGTGTGGGTTTCCTCCGGGTGCTCTGGTTTCCTCCCACATTAGAAAGACATGCATCTGGAGCATTTCTCCCCAGGCATCCGCTGAAAACTGGCTTCATTCCAAGATGGACTTTCCCAGTTAACAAATCGTAAATAAATAAAATAAATAAATAAATCATTATGGACCTCATAAATAAAGACACAGATGACCTCCAAACCCTGGATCCTACCCAATTTGGCTTCATGAAGGGCAGATCCTGCCTGTTAAATCTGGTGGATTTCTTTGAAAATATGACCAAGGCCACTGATGAGGGCAAATCTGTGCACACAGCATACCTAGAACTGGCAAAGGCTTTCGACACAATCCCACATTCAGGCATTGCTGATAAACTTAGCAAACTGAAGGTAAACCCCTTCGTTGTAAGATGGGTTGCCAACTGGCTCACAAACTGGACACACACTATCAAAGTGGGTGACTCAACATCAACCAGCAGACCTGTTACCAGTGGGGTGCCACAGGGGTCAGTGCTGGGCACCCTACTGTTTGGTATATACTTCCCAGAAGTTCAGACCAAAACTAAGGGGTTGTGGCTGACCAAGTATGTAGATGATTGCAAACTAGGTGCAATCACTGAATCCCCAAATGATGTCAGTATACTCCAGAAGGGCCTCACACAGACCAATGACTGGTGTATTAGTCACGGTCTCAAAATGAATGCAAAGAAATGCATCGTCATTCCCTTCGGCACAATGTCCCCTCACACTATCAAATCAACAATACCCCAAGTATCCATGAAGTCATAAGGGACCTGGGATTGCAAGTTGACTGAGACCTTAACTTCAACCACCATGTGTCTCCTGTAGTAAGGAAAGCTTTCCAAGTAGTACACTTGATTAGTAAAGGCATCGCATTGAGAGGAAACAAAGTTATAACCCCCCTATACTCGGCACTTAACTGGCCCATAATTGAATATAATTTCCAGGTTGGCCTATACTGCACTAATCACCTGCAGCAATTTGAGAGACCACAGAAGTTTCTAACAAAGACGATGAAAGGGCCCCAGCATGTGCCTTACACAGACTGAGTAAAGTCCCTGTCACTATACTCCGCATTGTATAGACTTCTTAGATGAGACTGATGCCTGGCCTACTGAGCAATCCAAGACCCAAACCTAATGAACTTGCTGCATATCTATAAATCAAACAGGACCAGGGCTATCTGTCCAGGAACCTAAATATGGCCTGTGACTTAAATAGGACATGCTGGAGGGACCGATTTATCTCCCAGTGACTGCTACGTCTTTGGTACAAGCTACTAATTTATGTGAAACACAGCACCTCTATGATAGTGTTCAAGAGGAACCTGGATGAGTGGATAGGGCCCATAAATTCTTACCGGGGATAGAGCCCACAACCCTCCTGGACATGGGCAGTCATCACTAAATGCAATCTTGGGTACTGATTAGCATTTCTATAGTATTACATTGGGATGAAACGGCTAGGCTTAAAATGGCCTCCGGGTCGATAGCCTAGTAATCTCCTATGATCCTATTTACTAATCCAAGTCTTGGCTGCTTTCTCATGGCCAGGTTTGGAGCATACACTAGATGCGCCCTTTCAATTAACAAATCCTGCTGTGGAGCACTAGTCCAATTTCTTATTTGTGCTTTCATAAAATTAATACAGTCTGTTCCTTCCAGTTTCTCTAGTTCAGCAGAAAATCTCAGATTTTCTCCACGTGCTTTACCTTCTAACTCTACTAATTTTTTAAACATGTTCTTGAGAAACCTCCTATTCAGCCAACTTTTTCTTCATGCCAACCACTGATTTTTGCAGTTTTATCAATTCATCTGAATGCTAGTTAAAGCTTCTTCCATTTCTCCAGCCTTTTGTTGTTTGAATTTATATATTCCTTCAATGTTTCATTTATTTTAATCACCTCTGAGTACATCTGACTTATTTTTTCCTCTAATTTACTGGAAGCCATCTCTTGAATGAAAGCTGAAGCTTGAACTGCTTTTTGCTGAACAGCTGCAGAATCATTCCCAGATGGTGTTTTCTCTTCACCTTTTCTGACAGATATTCATTCGGGTTTTCCAAATTTCTTCTTGCGTGGCATCTAGATAGTGTATTTACTAACCAGTAACTGAATTTGACCAAAATAAACTTTCAATGGCACTCCTTTTTCCTCAGTTTCTTCAATGGAAGAGCTGATGTTACATTGCTGATCAGTGTGCAGCCATCTTGGACATGCCAGTGATTACATCTTGAGACAACTTGGGCACCAGTACTACACAAAATGCAAAGCTTTAACCAAGTGTCTGCATTTTCCTTGTATTACAGGGCATCCATTCATCTTGATGTATGCTCATCACTTCAGTTTACTAGTTGTTTTATGCTTCCAAATATACTGTGCTTTCACCAGTATACTCATACTCCCCAAGTCTAATAATCCTATTAACTCTTTCTCTTCTACTACTTCTACTACAACAGTATACTTCGTAAGTGCTAGCACAATAACTATATACAGATTCTACACTTCTAACAGTGTTACTACTTATTTGTATCACACTACCTATGTACACGCTCAGGCACAGCTTGTTTCGATTTCTGAGTAACATTAATCATTTTTACAGGTTTAGTATAACTATCACTAATGGAACAATAAAAAGAAGTTATGTCTTACCATAACTATCCATCTGTATTGTTGATCCTCGTTCAGTCATTACGTATGGGTATTGGAACCGAGCCGGCCATTTTCCAAGCTCGCGTCAGCTTCAAACTCTCAAGCTAAACTCTTACCCACAATTCCCCTCTCCCTGTTACCTCAGATTGAGTTTGCAAGTTTAAGAAGGTAGAGGCTACCTCTGGTCAAATAACCTAAGAGAACTGGATGGTGAGATCCACTAGAAACCACAGGAGGGGGAAGGAGAGAGGGTCGTAATGACTGAACGAGGATCAACAATACAGATGGAACGTTATGGTAAGACATAACTTCTTTATCTGATATTGTTAATCCTCGTTCACTCCTTACGTATGGGACAGAGTCCCCAGCTACCTCTATTCCTGGGAGGCTCTCATGGAAGGACATTCCTGAGCACCACAGAACCGAAAGATGCTCTTCCCCTGGAGGCCAAATCCAATTTGTAATGATTGATGAAGGTATGAGGCGTAGCCCAAGTTGCGGCTGCACAGATGTCATGTAAAGAAGCTCTGGCATGGAAGGTAGCAGAAGTTGCCACCAACCTAGCTGAATGAGCTTTCATGGTAGTAGGCAACGGGATATTACGTTGTGTGTAAATAAAGGTCACACAGTCCTTCAACCATCTAGCTAATGTGACCTTAGCAACAGCCGATCCTAATCTAGATCCAGAAAAGGCCAAGAATAACTGGTCAGATTTACGAAAAGGTTTAGTCCTGTTGAGGTAAAAATGGATTTGCCTGTGTATATCAAGGGTATGTAGGCAATACTCTCCTCTGTTTGAATGGTTGGGAAAGAAAACTGGCAATTCAATGACTTGATTAATAGACATTTTAGAGATCACTTTAGGCAGAAATGACAGATTAGTTCTCAGAGACACTCTATCTCTAGGAAAAATCAAGTATGGACTCTTGATACATAAAGCTTGAAGTTGAGAAATACGTCTGGCAGAAGTAATAGCGACCAGAAACAAGGTTTTCCATTACAAATACTTGAGGTTGCAAGAAGAGGCTGGTTCGAAAGGTGCCATTGTCAAAGCTTGTAGAACTAGTGATAAATCCCATGGCTGAATAGGTTCTCTAAAAGGTGGCTTCAGATGATTCACACCTTTTATGAAGGTCTTGCACAATTTATGGGACATAAGAGAGGAATCTTGGACACCCTCATGAAAATTAGAAATTGCAGCCAAATGAACTCTAATGGTAGAGGCAAATAGACCCGATTGAAACAGGTCGGCCAGACAGTCTAGTATTATCAACACTGGTGCTGAAAAAGGGTCTACTTGTTTATCTTTCAGCCAACAGGTAAATCTTTTCCACTTGCTCAAATAAGTAATTCTAGTGGAGGACTTATGAGAAGCAATGAGAATATCACGTACTGGTAAGAAAGATCATTCTGTCTGGCAATCAAGGGAATTGGAGTAGCCAAGCAGTTAGCTTCAGGCTGTTCAGGTTATGATGAAACAGGTTCTGTGGGTGTGAGATCAATTCTGGGATTGGATGGAGGATCCATGGTCGATCTAGTAGGTGAGGCCAAAGGAATGGGAACCAAATCTGTCGTGGCCAAGATGGTGTTATGACGATTACCTTGCTTTTCAACCACCGGGCTTTCTTCAGAAACTGGGGAATGAGAGGAAAGGGCGGAAATGCGTAGAGAAGAACCGAGGGCCAATCGTGGACTACAGCGTCCCTGGGAGACTGTCCTGGAGGGGTAATCAGGGTGAAGTAGTTGCTGCATTTGTAGTTGGCCGGGGATGCAAAGAGGTCGCAGCAAGGATGGCCCCAGCAGTGGAAGATCTCAGTCGCTATCAAGGGATTCAGGGACCACTCGTGAGGTTGCAGAATGCACCTGCTGAGTCTGTCTGCTATCACGTTGGAACTCCCGGGAATGTGCGTTGCTAGAAGAAACTGATTGATAGCCATCGCCCATTGCCATATCCCCATGGCCTCTCGACAAAGGAGGTAAGATTTGGTTCCACCTTGCTTGCTGATGTACCAGACAACCACCATGTTGTCTGACTGAATCGCAATTGTCCCAGATGGCAGCAGGGGATGGAATGCTTGCAACGCCAGAAGCACCGCCCTCAGCTCTAGAACATTTATATGCAGATGGGCCTCCTGTTGGGACCAAGTGCCTTGCACTGTCTGTCCCTGACACAGCCCCCCCACCCCATCAGGGAGGCGTCCGTGGTCACTGTGGCCTTGGGTTGCTGTAGGGAAAGGGGGAGAGACCATTGAGAGAGATTGTGTCACATCCACTAATTTAAATCCTGTTTGCACCTGTGGGTTACTCGAATCATGGTTGACAGAGGATGCTGAAAAGGATACCATTGGGTGAGCAGTAGCCATGGTGAGCAGTAGCCATTGTAGAAGCCTCATGGGAAACCTGGCCAGGGGAACAATGGTGATGGAGGCTGCCATGGAACCCAATAACTGTAGCACCAAGTGAGCCATGGATTTTTCCTTTGAAAGGATTGGAATTACTTGTTGCTTTATCCTTAAAATTCTGTGCTCTGGAATAGCAGCTCTGCAGTTTTTTGTGTCCAAGATAACCCCTATGAATTCTGTCGAATGAGATGGGGTGAGATTGGATTTCTGCCAGTTTATAGTTATGCCTAGCCTTTGAGCAGTGAGGGGAGAGTATGCCAAGGCTTTTTCCAGTAGATGTCTGGTGGTGGCGGAAATGAGCCAGTCGTCTAGGTACGGAAACACCTGGAATCCTTGAAATCGCAAGTGAGCTGTGACAACTGCCATGCACTTTGTGAACACTCTGGGGGCTATAGAGAGTCCGAAGGGCAGTACTCTGAACTGGTAGTGACTGGCTCCCGCACGGAAGCGCAGAAATCTTCATGATGGCCTGTCCACCTTTATGTGGTAGTACGCACCTTGAAGATCTATACAGCACATCCAATCATCTTTTTCCAAAAGTGGGAGGATAGACTGTATAGTGACGATCCGGAATTTTTGTACTCTCAAAAACTTGTTCAATACACTGAGATGCAAAATTGGTCTCCAGTCCCCGGTTTTCTTTGGCACCAAAAATAGTAGAATCTGGATCCTATCTGGTCTGGAGGGACTATTTGGATGATTCTTTTTCTTAGCAGCTTTTCTATCTCTAGTGCTGCTTCTTCCCTTTAACTGGGTGGAATGTCGGGAAGATTTTTTGAAGGTACGGGACAAAGATCGAAGGGGATAAGATAACCTCTGGTTATGATCCTTTGTACCCAAGAATCGGTGGTGATGGTTAGCCAGGCAGAAGGGTACAAGCAGAAACGTCGCCCAACCATCTCCAGAGGAAAGGAGTTGGGCCGCTCTTCAGGAGTGCTGGTAGGATTGACCAGGGAAAAAATCCCTGGAACCCTGGTTACGTGGTCCCCCTCTGCCCCAAAAGGGGCATCTTCCCTATGAGTTTCCCCCTCTGCCTCTGGGGGAGAACTCGGCCTGTGTGTCACGGAAAGGACCCCGAGATTTCTTAAACCATATCTTCCCACTCTTTTGGTTTTGAGAGAAAGCACGTTGAGGGGAAGAATAACAGACACCTATGGCAGAAAGGGTCTTACAGTCTTGTTCACATCTGGCCAGTGTGCGTTTAACTTTGGGCCCAAACAACGAGGAAGACTCAATGGGGGCATTAAGAAAGGAAGACTTAAAAGGTTCAGCAAAGTTGCACAAGCGCATCCAGGCATGTTGTCTCAAGACTGCAGCTGAACCTGCCACTCTAGCTGCTCCTTCTGATGTGTGAGATATCAATCACACAGAAGAGTTAGATATAGACTCAATGGTGGCCAGCTGAGAGGCCACTTTGTCACGAACCTCATCAGACACTGCACCAGCCAAGGTTTCAGAAAGCTCAGAAACTAGATCCCTTTGAAGCCTGGTAAAATGTGCCATATAATTCAGGGACCTGACAGCAAAGGTTGCTGAAGCAAAGTTGTGCTTCCCTATTCCGTCCATAGCCCAGGAGTCTCTGTTAGGCGGATGGACAGTCTGGCTTTCTTCTTCTTCTGCCAGATCCTTTTTTAATTCATTCCTTCCAGTAGAGCTCTTTTGAATGGGTACCTTTAACTCCCAGTGGGTGTGGCTTCAGCCTTTAAAAATTAAGTTATCACCTTACATTTCTAACAAATACTAATTGACAGAGGTCAAATATCAGTACAGTTGTGTTTGCCATCATGCATATTTCAAGATAAAGTATTCTGATACCTTGTATGTAACATAGTTTTGGAATTATTAATGCAAATTTGAACAGGCAATATTTGACACCTAGAGGCGTAGTAGGAGGGAACTGCAGAAACGCCTGGAGATGTCACTCGGCTGTAATGAGTTAAAACATCTACAGGAAGACCTTTAGACCAACGGGGGTCTGAAGCAGGAGGGGACAAGATCTTATCTGGCCTCTGGGGAATAGCTTCAACAGTATCAAGGGCCTTCCAAGCACGCTGCACGATGAACTTGACAAGTTCATCGGAAGGTGGAGTAACCCAGGAGGTAGGGGGCTGGTTGCAAAAAGCCTGCAGAAACACAGATTCCTCAGGGGTTGGATTAGAGGGCTGCCAGTCACCTCTCTGTTTCCGGATTTCAAGGATATTGCCAAAGGATACCTCAGAGGGTGACCGAGGGGATCCTTCCCCCTCATCGAAATCTATGTCTTCGGTGAGAGACTCCTCTGTGGAGTCCATGCGCTTCCTCTTACACAAACTTTTCCGGTGTACCTCCTCAGCGGAAGAAGCTGGGGAAGACAACGGAAAAGGGGATTCCTGAAGCCCTTGCACCCGGTGTCCGCTAGGTGGGACTTGTGAAACCAGTGTACCAGAGGAGGGCGAAGGTATAGACAGTCCGGTATCGCCAGCAGCAGCGAAAGCCTTCTCCATCAGTTGGAAGGCTGGTCCACCCAGAGAGGAGTGTATGTCAAGGGCAGGGGGCACTCCACCTCTAAGTGGCTTAACCTGCTGACCCGGAGTCCCTGGATGGCTGTGGAGCAGCACGCTATGCGTATCACAGCTGACATCCTGGGTCATAGCAAAACTTTCTTGCCACGAAGGCAACTGCGGTTCCTTAGTGAGATCCATAAAGGGAACCGCAGAAGGCGAAGACTGTACTATATCCATGGACTTCAAAGGCAATGAAGGAGAAGAATAAGAAGGTGTCTTTGGAGATGGGTGATCACCTCCCAAGGAAGGATATTTCCTGGGGGGTGGAATACCTCTGGCTAAGAATGCCTGGTCCACAAGACACAACACATCATGTTCCGAAAGACTTCTAGCGGACCTCACAGACTGAGGGAGAAACAGGCCTGTCCACAAAAGAGGCAGACTTGGTGCCCATCTCATCTGATCACACCGAGGACAGCAATGCAGAGAAAGACTGAACTACTGTAGTCTGTACTGAAGAAATCATTGGTGCCAATGTGATTGTCTGCACCGACATAGGGATCGGCGCCAAAGCGGTTTTTGGTGCCGAAACTGGAACCGACAAAACTGGAGTCATTAATAAAGGCCTTGGTTCTAAGGAAGATCTCGGAGCCGAGGTGGCCAAGGTCTGCAGGTCTGCGCCGACTGAAAGGTCGGTGCCGATACAATGGTAAAGGTCTGAACAGAGGAGCCCCTCGGTGCCGATGTGTAGAAGGCTGTAGGAGAGGACGGAGCCGAAATCACTAGTGGAGCCGAAGGCCTCGGTGCCAAAGGTCTGGACACCGAAAGCACTGGGGCTGACAGAGCTCTGGAGCAGAAATTTTAGCCTTTTAAGATTTTGGTTGGTGAGAGTCCCCAGCCGGGGATGAAGGCAAGGATTTAGCCTTAGTAGAAACATCCATTTTCTTATGGGCTTTGGGAGGGGTTGAGACCTCTGGCCCAGAAATAGCCTCTGAAAAGGGAGATTTTAGAAGTCCCTTCAGTAACAGTTTATTTTTCCTTTCTAACAAAGTTCTATTAGAAAACTTTTCACATATATTACAAGGTGGTTCAACAGATAAATGGGAAGCTCCCAAACAAACACAAAGAGTGTGCATCAGAAGTAGGCAGTTTGTGTCCACAATCAGAACACTGCTTAAACCCCAGACTACCCTTTTATCTGCCATATTAATAAACAGAAAAGTACCAACAATGGTACAAGAGAGTACCCAAAGGTATGAAAGAGAAAAGGAAAGGGATTACCAACGATGGTAAGAAAAAATTACCTCGCGGTAAAAAGGGTAAGTAAGGACAGACAAAAAAGAACCAGAGGAAATTATGAACGCTAGATGCGATAGGGCAAGAGACAATAAAATATCAACTTTTCTGACAGAAAAGTAATTTGTAAAGCAATTAAACAACAATTGACTGTATTTAGCTCAAGAGAAGTAGCTTGACACAACCGTATGGCAACGCGGCAAATGAAATCTGAGGTAACAGGGAGAGCGGAATTGTGGGTAAGAGTTTATCTTGAGAGTTTGAAGCTGATGCGAGCTTGGAAAATGGCTGGCTCGGTTCCGAGCTCGGAACCGATACCCATACGTAAGGAATGAACGAGGATTAACAATATCAGATCTGGTTATATGCCCTTCTCAACAGCATATAAAACAAACTGGTTCAGATGATGACAACTTTTCTTAGTTATAGGTACAGATGTGTGCTTAGATGAAGGCCTATTACCAGCCATTTGTGTATCCAAGTCTAACCTAAAATTTATAACTTTACTTAATCACAAATGCTCTACTACAACTAGTTGGTCAGATTGCACAGATGTTCTAGTACAACTAGTTTTTTGGGAGGCTGAGGGTCACTCAAGTGTCCTATTAAATCTAACTATAGCCAAAATTTCCAAACATTAAAGTTATGTATTCACCATAACTATGCATCTGTGTTGTCCATTTTCATTCGTCCTCAATGCATGGGACTCAGCCACATATCTCAGACTTACGATCCTACTCTCGAGCTTTTTCCTCTACCCATATTACCCCAGCTAGTCTGCAATACCCAAGATCAAGTTTGCTGCCTTATATATACTAAGATACAGTAGGAAAAAAGAAAATTACAATAAGCCAAAGCTCAAACCTGGAACCAAAATGTTCCAAAGGTCCATGAGATCACTCCAGAAGATAAGAGGAAGGGGGAAGGAGGGTGGGGAGTTGAAGAAGAAGAATGAAAACTGACAATAACGATGCATACTTATGGTGAGTACATAACTTTAATATCTGAAGCTGTCCCTTTCATACTTCCTCAGCATATGGGACAGAGTTCCCCAGCTAAGCGAATCTTGGGTGGCCCTCATGAAGAGATATTCCGGAGAACTGCCAAACCAAAAGCAGCTCTGCTTCTGGAAGTCAAATCTAGTTTGTAATGAGTAATAAAGGTATGAGGCACTGGACCATGTAGCCGCTGCTCAATATCATCAATAGAAATTCTAGACCAGAAGGCAGCAGAAGCAGTCATAGATCTGGTTGAATAAGCCTTAGGAGGCTTCAATATGGACAGGCCTTGTTGAGTACATACAAAAAAGAAATGCAATCAATAATCCATTTTGCCAGGGTAACTTTAGGGAGCAGTTAACCCAGTCTGTTTGAAGAGAAAGAAACAAACAACTGGTCACTTTTCCTGATATCCTTAGTACTGTGTAGATACAAACATAGTTGTCTACATACATGTAAAAGATGTAACATGTACTCTCCCATACTTGAAAAATTAGGGAAGAAGAAACTCAGATGAATTGTTTAATTGCTATTGGATTTAGATGCTACTTTTGGTAATAAAGATGGACTGACTCATACTGTAACTCTGTCTTTGTGAAAACCAATGTAAGGGGATTTGGATGATACAGCCTAGAGTTCAAAAATTCCTCTCGCAGAAGCAATTGCTACTAGAAATGTTGTTTTCCAAGACAAAAAATGCAAATCAGTTTAGCTGAAGGTTCAAAAACTTTCTTTCAACCCCTGAAATACTACTGTCACATCCCATGGAGGAGATGGATCTTTCACGGGGGGCCTAATTAAGAAGGTGCTTTTAGAAAGGCCTTGCACAATTTAGAAGAAGCTAAGGAAGAACCTTTTTCTCCTGAATGAAAATTTGATATTGCTGCCAGATGAACTTTAATTGTAGAGACATTAGCACCTTCTTGAAAAACAGAGGCTAAGAACTCAAGAAACAGGAGCGGTGACTGTATAATTTTCTTTACTAAGAGCCCAAACTGAGAAATGTTTTCACTTACTCTTGTAGATTTCCCTTGCAGACACTTTCTGGGAAGAAAAAAGTGCATGTCTAACCGTAGAGAAAAGCCTGGGGTGTCTAGCTACGTATTAAAGGAACAGGAGAAACCACGCAGTTAGTTTGAGGCTTGGAATATTGGGATATTTTATCCCAGAGGAATGCGAAAGAAGACCTAGACTGGGGTCCAGTACCCATGGTAGATATCGAAGATGACACCAAAGGAAGGGAAATCACACTTGGTGAGGCCAAAAGAGGGCAATGAGTATAACAGCTCCTTCAATCAATGTGCTTTCTGTAAGAATTTTGGAATCAGAATTAATGGGGGGGCATAAAGTAGACTGGAAGGCCAAATGTTGATTACAGCATCTCTCGGTGACTCCCTCTGAGGGGAAAATTTGAGCAAAAAAAACTGTTGTACTTCTTGTTGTGTGGAGATGCAAAGAGACTGCAGCAAGGTTGGTCCCATCGATGGAAAATCTTCTCTGTCACGGTTTGATTGACAGACATGAGGTAACAAAATGGATCTGTTGAGAGCTTGTCCACTAGTACACTGGATTTCTCCCGGAATGTGTATTGCTACTGGAAAGCAGCTGGAAGAGACTGGCCACTGCCACACTTGCATAGCCTCTCAACAGAGGGAGTACGATTGGGTTCAGCCTTGCTGATGTAACGGACCACAGATATGTTCGTTTGGATCACAATAGTCCCCAGAGGGAGACTAACTTAAAACATCTGTAATGCTAATAGGACCACTTTCATCTCCAGAACACTGATGTGGAAACTGGTCTCTGGGGGGACCACTTGCCTTGGACTGTCCGTCCTAAGAAATGTCTCATCCCAATTGGGAAGAGTCCATGGTCACTGTCGCCACTGAAGGAGTTATAATGAAAGGACAGCCCACATAAATGCCGTCTGAGTAAATCCACCAATGAAGATGATTTCTACACACTTGAGTAAGCTTGACTGGGAAGGATGAAGGATGTTGCAGAACACACCACAAAACTGCTAAAGTCCATCGGAAACATGCATATATAAACGTGCCATAGGAACTAAGACTATGGCCGCTGCAACTGAACCTAGAGCCTGAAGGACAAGTCTAGCAAGAGGCGCAGGATGAAGAAGAATTTGCTGTATTATACGATGTGTAGGCAGAGCATCAATTTGACTTACTGTGTTCAGCTAGACAATGATGAACTCCAGGCTCTCTACTGGTTGTAGTTTGGATTTGGAGATGCTGACTGTAACACATACCGTTTGACAACGTTGAAGCAAATGGTCCCTGGACTGTTCTGAGAGATGCCTGGTTGGGGCAGTGAGGCAACAGTCATCTAAATATGGAAACACTTGGAATCCCAGCAGTCTCAGGTGAGCTGCTACCACCGTCATACATTTGGTAAAAATCTTGGGGGCGGTGGTGAAACCAAAGAGTAGGGCTCAGAATTGATAGTGACTGGCTCCTAACTGGAAGTGCATACATCTTCAGGATCATGTGTTCGTCTTGATGTGACAGTATGCTTTATGAAGATTGAACGAGCACATCCAATCATCCTTGCACAAAAAAGGCAGAATGGCCTGAACCATAACCATTCAGAACTTTGACGTCTTTACATACTCGTTCAGACTGTTTATATCCAAAATTGGTCTCGGTCCCCTGACTTCTTTGGCAATTAAAGGAACCTTGAGTAAGCTCCAAATCCTCTTTAGTCTGGTGGGACCTTTTGGATGATTCTTTTGTCCAGCAGCCTTTGAATCTCTTGAGCTGCAGCTTCTCTCTGAATGGGTGGGATGTTAGGAAGCTTTCCTCTTTTGGATGGGGGAAACTGGAAAACAGGTATGAAATAACCTCTGGATATTATTTTTTACCACTCATGAATCTTTTGTTATAACAGCCCAGGCATCTGGGCAGAAGGACAATTGCCCTCTGAGTTGGGCAACACTTCAGGAGTGCTGAAAGGGTCTCTATGGAAAGGAATCTTGGAAACCCTGATTTTGCAGGCCTCTTGCCGTGAGGATGACGTCTTCCATTCAAACTCCCCTTCCTGCTGCTGGAATCATTGTCCCTGGGTGACTCTTGGAAATAACTCTGGGATTTCCAAAACCACATTTTCTAGCCCCCTCTTCGATTCCATGTAAAAGATCATTAACGGGTAGAAAAGCAAATTCTTAAGGCAGACGGGGACTTTCCCTCCTGTTCACTATGGGACAGCATTTCTTTAACAGAAGGGACAAAGAAGGATGTTCCATCAGAAGGAGTATTGATAAGAGAGACTTGAAAGGCTCCACAAAATCAAACAGCCACATCCAGGTATGTTTCTGTATGGCAATGCCTGAACCGGCAGCCCATGTGGTACCCTCTGCAGCATGGGATATTAACCTCGTGGATGCACTGAAAATGGATAAAAGAGTGGCCAGTTGTGAGGATGAACTTTTATAGTCCTCCACAGACACAAACTCCAAGAGAGATTTAGAGAGCCCCTCGGTCAAATCCCACTACAATAGTACTCCACAGACACGGACTCCAAGAGAGATTTGGACAGCTCATTGGTCAAATCCCACTACAGTCTTGTAAAGTGTGGTAAATAATTCAAGGACCTCAAGGCAAAAGTTGCTGAAGAAAATATGCACTTTCAAAATTGTCCAATGCCCTCAAATCCCTATTAGGGGAATGGACAGAGGAGCTCTGCTCAAGCTAGCTCCTTTTTTTTGTGGCTGCTGCCACAGCATCAACAGGGCCTCCTTTGCTCCAATGGGGTCTGCCCTTTGGCAGTGCCAAAACTTTATCTGGAAGACTGGGAATTGGTTTGATAGAGTCTGGTTCCTGCTACGCGCCCAGCAAGAGATTAGGTCAGGAAGTTCATCAGCTGGGAGAGTCACCCAAGATGTAGAATTGCTGGAACCAAAAGCTTCCAGAAATACTGACTCCTCCTGGGAGGGAGCATCTGAGGACTATCCAGCTTTCTGCTTAAGAATCTCTAGAATGTTTCCAAAGGAGATCTCATCAGGTGGAGATCTGGGGAACACTTCCCCTTCGAAGTCAGGATCCTCTGTGAGGACATTCCACTGGGGAATCTATGCGCCTCCTTTTGCACATTCTCTTACAGGGAACCTCCTCAGTCGGCTGCTTCAGGTAGGTATTTGAAGAGAGGGAAAGTTCCTCTAAGGAAACTGTCTGAACATTAGTTTGACATTAGCTGTCCCTGTAAAGTAGGTCTGATGGGATCAGAGCTCAGACCCGGTGGGGGAAAAGATGTAGGATCCAAGGAAGAAAGAAAACTCTAATATCTTGGAAGAGAGAAAACCCTCTCCACTACTTCTAAGGCAGATGTGCCTGGAGAAGCTGTGACTGCCACACCAGAGCCAAAACTTCGAAAGCAGCGAAGTATCGACCCTGTCCCAACCCATGTCTTGAGGAGAGAGCCAGACTTGAGCTATTTAACGCAGAGGTTCCAAGAGGCAAGGACAGCTCCAACAACATCGGAGTAGATCTCGGTCTCCCGGATCCGATGCTGATGCTTCGGCTCTGGGACTCATCCCAATCTGAAGAGAAAGGAAAGGAATCACTCAGAGAACCTGCCAGAGTTAAAGACCTGACCATCTTTGGCTCAGAAGCCAACTCTCTCGGGATCTTCAGATCCAAAGGCTCTGAAACTCTGGGGACAGATTAGAGGAGGACATATTACTACATGGGATGTGGAGGAGGCTAACAAACATGATGGAAAAAGGAGACGGTAAAATCACTATCTGAATCTGAGCTCTGAGGAACTTCCTCATCATCCTATTCATGCTGGCCTCGGAAAGACTTCTGGAGGATCTAACAGATGAGTTACTGGACTGTGGTTTTGAGTGTTCCCTCACTGTGGTTTGAAGAAAGGGGAAATGGAGCTCAGGTGAATCCACATCAACTGTGAACTTGGGTGACTGAATTTGAGGAGATCTTGAAAAACTAGAGGTTGGATCCGAGGTTTATAGATCTGGTAGGTGTTTAGGATTTTTATCTGGTATAATAATCAGTTCCAAGGGTTTAGGATCCGATGGTTTTGTTTTAGGATCTGAAGAAGTCAGACCTGATGAGTTTTGGGATTTTCTGATGCGACTCAGAAGTCGCACTGGCAGAAGGATTCTTTGTAGATCAGGCAGGGGATCTCTTTCTAGACTCTGAAGGAATTTTCAAATGCTTACTGGGAGGGTTGAGCCCCAGACAAAGAGAATGAAAACGGGGACAGCAGCCCCTTAAGAACCAATTTGTTCCTTCTATCTACAATAGCTCTAGATTTAAAGACAGCACAGACAGAACAATTAGTGTTCAGGTGTGCCACTCCTAGGCAATAAATGCACTCCCTGTAGGCATCTGAGTTTGGAATTTTATGCCCACAGGAAGTGCATTTTTTAAAACCTGTTGGCTTCTGAGCCATAACTAATAAATGGGCATCAAAAATAAAGAGAGTAGGAGGAAAAGAGATTTATTTTAGTAGTGAACTACCTGCAATGGTAGGATTAGTACCCCAAAAGGGTAAGAAAAGGAAGGAGTAATGGAAAGAAATGGTACCAACAATGGTACGCAACGAGAGTACCAAAAATGTAGGAATAAGACTAACATAATGAAAAACCAAAAAACTTATCAGGAGAGGGAGGATAACAGAAAAAGGTTTTGAAAATAAGTTATTCTTAAATAATACAAATGCTCTGAATGACTGAAAAAGGCTTCTGAGAGAGGATCTGTATCTATGCGAGATGGAGGCAAATGAGATCTGAGGTACTGTAAGGTAGCTAGGGTGCTACAGGTAGGAGGAGCTCGAGAGTTGGAACCATATATATGTGGCAGTCAGAACAGAGGTCAGATCCCTGACCCATACACTGAGGAAGAATGAAAAAAATCAGATTTTTATTTACATTATTTGTGAGGTGCAAGCAGTATATTCAAAATAATTAGCAAATCTGCCATTTGAGCCTTCACCAGTTTGTCCACAAGAAATAGACATTAATAAAATGTAGTGGACTGTACATTAGGTGAATCTCCACTCTTTGGTAAAATGTCTTTCTTTAATTTTTTTCAGAACTTCATTGAGTTAGTAGTCAGGTGCGCTGCAGTCTTCCAAGTCCATTTTGGTTTTCAAAGCCTTTCCAGCTATTTGTCATCCAGCAAATTCACTATGTCCATCTGCTCTGTGACGGTGGCACCACTGACCATCAGTTTAGCACACTGATGTATGCTGCCCTTGAGGTTTTGGACACAACTGTAGAAGGCCTTGTGGGTGTCCTTAGCCTGTGAAGCTATCTTGATCTCATAATTAGCCTTGCTGGACTTCATTAGTCCTCTTAGTTTCTTGTTAAGAGAGCTCCTAACATTATCAGTTGTTCTTTCAGATTTTAGTCATGACTTTTTTCCTTTTGTTATATACCCTATTAAAGTTAGGATTCCACCAGTGTTTTTTCTTTTTAGAGCTTGTTTTGCGCTTACTTCTAGTAAGTACAGCAGCCTCTCTACATAGCCACTTACATGGATGTACAGGGTCTCTGAACAATTCCGCGTAGTGAAGTCAGGGTTGGGAGGAGCAGTGAATTTTGACAAACTATCGCTCAATAGGATACAGCTTGTTTTGGAATAGTTTCTATCTGTTCCTGGGTTTGCTGAGATTTTTATTTTGAAGGAGAAACATAGCTCTCAACCAGTCAGGGACAAATCTCAACAGAATCACGGACAAATCCAGAAATAAACATAAAGTCTTAAAAAAAAGAAGTTATGTACCTACCATAACGTTCCATGTTAGTTGTCTTCATCTCGTCTTCCTTCTTGCTGTTTGGGTTCAGAGCCGATCCTCGGCTCCAACTCGGCCATCTTCTATAGCTCAAGAGCTGTTTACTGGCTCGAGGCGACCCCTTATCCCAGAATGCCAGTGTCAGCTACCCAGACTAGACATAAGTAGAGTAACCAGTTACCTAAAAACTGGTTGTCCAATACACCTAAACAAGGAAAGAGTCATAAAATACCTGGTATGTGAAGTAATAAAAGATACTCAGCCAGTGAAAACAAAAGGAACTCCTCTCAATCCTCTAGGAAGGGGGAGGGAGGGAGGGACGTAAGAAGGAAGACGAGATGAAGACAACTAACATGGAACGTTATGGTAAGTACATAACTTCTTTATGTTAAGATGTCCATCTCGCCTTCGTTCTTGCTGTTTGGGACAGCGTCCCTAGCACCTAAAATCTCGGGTGGCTCATTGGAACAGACTCTTCAAAACAGTAGAACCAAAGGAAGCTCTGCTCGGGGAGACCATATCCACCTTGTAATGAGAGATAAAAGTATGAGGATTTGCCCAAGTGGCAGCTGCACAGATTGAGTCTATGGGCAACCTAGACTGAAAGGCTACAGAGGTGGCTAATGCTCTAGTAGAATGACCTTTTGGTTTAGCTGGTAGCTCTTTATTTCGTAACTGATAAATAAAGCTAATAGCATCAGAAAACCATCTGGATAAGGTTACCTTAGAAATTGGAAGACCTTGTTTGTTGAAAGCATAAGAAAGAAATAACTGGTCTGACTTTCTTAGTCCTATGGAGGTAAAAACGCAATTGTCTGTGCACATCCAGTTGGTGGAGCTTGTATTCTGCCTTGCTGCTGTGACTGGGAAAGAAAACTGGGAGATCTATGGATTGATTTAAATTGTTTTTTTTTTTAGCAGACTTTAGGAATAAAGGATGGATTGGTCCTCAGACAAACTGTCCTTGTGAAACACCAGGTAAGGAGGATGAACACATAGTGCTTGAAGTTCTGAGACACGTCTAGCTGAAGTGATAGCAACCAGAAAAAGTGTCTTCCAAGAAAGAAATTTTAAGGAACATGATGCTGCCGGTTCAAAGGGAGGCAAAATTAAGGAAGCTAAAACTAAATTGAGATTCCCAAGGAGGAGGAAGATCTCTAACTGGGGGTCTAAGTAGAGATGTTCCTCTCATAAAGGCCTTGCAGAGCTTATGAGACATTATGCTAGAATTAAACATACCGATATGAAAATTAGAAATGGCAGCTAGCTGTACTCTAATGGTAGCGATAGCTGCACCAAACTGAAAAAGTTGTGCTAGAAATTCAAGAATTTCATGGACTGGGGCTGAGAAAGGATCCAAATTTCTAGATTCTGCCCAGTAAGAAAACAGTTTCCATTTACTAGCATATGTTTAACTCGTAGTAGACTTATGTGAGGAAACAATAATATCACGGACTGCTGGGGAGATACTGGAAAGCCTGGCTAAGGTTGGAAGTGGAGTAACCAAGCTGTGAGCTGGAAAGTTTGAAGGGATTGGTGCAACCCACCTGACTGATGAATCAGAAGATCTGGAACCGGGTCCAGAATCCACGGTTGATCCAGAAGGTGGAGGTGCAGGAACGGGAACCATATCTGTCGAGGCCAATATGGGGCAATGAGGATAATTTTGCAACCCAACAATTTTGCTTTCTGTACGAGTCCTGGTATTAGGGGAAAAGGGGGAAAAGCGTAAAGGAGTCCCTGAGGCCAATCGTGGACTAGAGCATCTCTGGGTATATGACCCGGAAGAGGAAGTGGGGATAAGTAGCTGCTGCATTTGTTGTTGAGAAGAGTGGCAAATAGATCGCAGCAAGGCTGTCCCCATTTGCAGAAGATAAGATCCACAACTTCCTGATTCAGAAACCACTCGTGAGGCATGAGGATAGCTCTGCTGAGCCTGTCCGCTATGACGTTGGATTTCCCAGGGATGTGCGTTGCTATCAGAAAACGTTGGGAGGAAATCGCCCATTGCCACAGTCTGAGTGCTTCTCGACACAAGGGGTAAGATCTGGTCCCGCCCTGTTTGTTGATGTACCATACCAGTGACATGTCCGTTTGGAGTGCAATGGTCCTGGAAGGAAGAGAGTCTTGAAGGGCTTGCAACGCTAGGAGCACTGCTCTCATTTCTAGGACACTGTTATGCAGATGGTACTCGCGAGGTTGCCAAGTGTCTTGGACTGTCCTGCCTAGATAATGCCCCCCCCCATCCTATCAGGGAGGTGTCCATGGTCTCTGTGGCTACCAGAGGGGGTTGTATGAAAGGTCTGCCCTGAATCACTAGTGGGGAGACCAACCATCAAGAAAGGTGCCTTTTGCATGTGTCTGTGATCAGGATCATGTGAGACATGGGTAGCTCCTGGAAAGACCATTGCGTAAAAAGAAGCCACTAAAGGATTCTCATGTGGAAACGCGCTAATGGGACAAGAAGAATGGCACCTGCCATGGAGCCTAGAGCTTGGAGGACATATTTGACTTGAACCTTTTGCTCTGCATTAGAATTAACACTTGTTGACGAATAGTGGAAACTCTTTCCTGTGGTAATCTTGCAAACATTTTTGTGTTTAATTCTGCTCCTATGTATGTGACAGACTGACAGGACAACAAGGCAGATTTTTTGAAATTTACTGTAATGCCTAGTTGAGTGCATAATGTGATTGTATAATCCCATGCCTCTAAGAGTTGATGCCTGGTGGTAGCAGTCCGGAATCAGTCGTCTAGATAGGGAAACACCTGGAATCCTTGACGCCTCAGGTGAGCCGCGACTACTGCCATACACTTGGTGAACACCCTGGGGGCTGAGGTGAGACCAAAGGGCAGAGCTCTGAACTGGTAATGACTGGCCCCTACCCAGGAGCGAAGAAATCTCCTGGAGCATCTGTCCATCTTGATATGGTAGTATGCGTCCTGAAGATCCATTGAGCAAATCCAATTGCCCTGACCCAGAAAAGGGAAAATGGACTGCAGTGTCACCATTCGCAACTTTTCTTTTTGTACAGATTTGTTCAATCTGCTGAGATCCAGTATTGGTCTCCAGTCCCCTGTCTTTTTTGGTACTAAAAAAATCTTGAGCAAGTTCCGGATCCTAGTTGGTCTGCGGGGACTTCTTGAATGGCTCTTTTTTCTAGCAGTCTTTAAACTTCTGTGACTGCTTGATCCCTTAGATTGGGTGGGACATCTGGGATGGACTTTTTTGATTCTATGGGGGATTGATGGAAGGGAATTTTGTAACCTCCGGATATAATGGATAGTACCCATCTGTCTCTTGTTATATTTTGCCAGGCTTCTGGGTACAGCGAAAGTCTTCCCCTGACTGCCTCCAGAGGTGAGCAGTCGGGCAACCCTTCAAGGATGCTGGAAGGGCTTGGCAGAGAAGGTTT
Organism: Protopterus annectens; assembly: GCF_019279795.1. Taxonomy (NCBI): domain Eukaryota; kingdom Metazoa; phylum Chordata; order Ceratodontiformes; family Protopteridae; genus Protopterus; species Protopterus annectens. The sequence goes on from NC_056748.1 coordinate 362,467,811, forward strand.
CTCTGTCACCCTGGTTTTGCGGTCCCCCTCTGCCACAAGGGCAGGGTCTGTTATTGTTGTTTCCCCCTCTGCCCCTGGGGGAAAAATCACCACGCGTGTCAGGCAAGGGTCCCTGGGATTTTCAGAACCATGTCTTTCTGCTCTTCTGACCCTTGGGATAAGGTCTGGAAGGGGTGAAAAAATGGACTCCCACGGCAGAGAGAGTCTTGCCTTCCTGCTCACACCTGGTCAACGTGTCTTTCACCTGAGGCCCAAAGAGAAAGAAGCCATCAAAGGGAGTATTGGTGAAGGATGCTCGAAAGGGTTCCGCAAACTGACACTGACAAAGGCAGGCTCCTGAGAGCCACACTTGTCCCTGCGGCTCTGCTCGCTCCATTGGCTGCATAGGAAATCAGCCTCATGGTGGAGTTGACTATGGAATTAAGAATCGCAAGCTGAAAAGCTAATTTGGCTGGTACTCCCTCAGCTGTAGGATCTTGAAGGATCTCTCCAAGCTTTTTCAGGAGATCCCTTTGAAGACATGTAAAATGGCATAGATAGTTCAGGGACCTCATTGAAATGGTCGCTGAAGCAAACATTCGCTTTCCATATCTGTCCATCGTCCGAGACTCTGTTTGGAGGATGAACAGATGAAGATGTTTCTGCTAACTCTTTCTTGGTGGCTGCTGCTACCACCATGGCATCAACGGGCACACCTTTGGAGAGGAATTGTTTGTCCTGGGAGGCTGTAATAAATTTGTTTGGTCTCCTCGGAGTAGGTTCCACAGAATCTGGAGCTGACCAAACCTTTCGAGCCACTGCAGACATGAGTGGATCGAAAGGAGGAGATACACAGGAGGTGGAAGGTCGGGAACCAAATGCATCCAGATATACAGACTCATCCTCGGTAGGGGCTAGGGAAGTCCAGTCCCCCCTCTGTCTAAGCATTTCAATGATGTCCGAAAAGGAAATATCTTCAGAGGGGAACCTTGGGGAACCTTCTGAATCATCCATGTCTGTATCTGAGGTGAAAGACTCAGGGGAGTCTATGTGCTTCCTCTTGCACTTCTTCCGGGCAGGCTCTTCCAAGTGATCAGGAGAGGCTTCGGAAGAAGAGGGATCACCCAATGGGGTGTCCTGGGGCATAGGTTCCCTAAGGTTAGGCTCTGGAGGAGGAGTAGAGATTGCAACAGACACCATGGGGGGAGGAGACGATGGAGCTGGCAGTAGAGCTGTTTCGGGGGACAGCACACTCCACATGACCTTGAAGGCATCCTGACCTCTAGGCAGAGAAAGCTCTGGCTCTGAAGAGACAGGAGTCCTTCTCCGCATCGAGGGTGACGGCTCCGAGGCCGATGCTGGAGCCAAGCTCACCTGTGCCAAAGCTCCGGGGGTAGAACGGGGTCGGACAAGGGTCCAATGTCACCCCCCCTCTTATTCGATGAGAGAGCCCCGGCACCCAGATCCCTCGATAGAAGGTACAATCGGTAATCGGAGCAGACATTGGAACCGAAGGAGAGATGATGACCGGCGCCAACGGTTCTTCTACCTGCAGATCCATGGTCTCCGGCTCCGAGCTAAATGTAGTCGAAGGAGGAACGGAAATAGAGGCAGTTGGAGCCGATACCTGCTGAGGTGGGCTGGACAGTAATTTTGCCAGGGCCTGTGACTTAAGCAAACTACTTACTACTGTCTCCACATCATGATCCGATAATCTAGACGATCGAGAGGAGTGGGAAGAATGATGGCTACGTTCACTCTGTAACAAGGGTGATGGAGGTGCTGAATGGATAGGCTTCAAGGACGGAGACCTCAGTCTCTTATGGCTCAGAGACCGCTCCAAAATAGCAGATGTAGCCGACAGAGGCATTGCCTTGTTGGTGCCAGCCGGCACCGACATACTTGGTTGGTCAAGTAAAGGAGTCGGCTCCAAAGTTAGAGCCAATGGCTTGACAGACTTAGGGGATTTCGCTGGCTGAGTACTTTTAGCCGGAGAATCCTGAGGCTTCAATAATCCCCGAAGGATTAATTTGTTTTTGTGCTCCTGCAGGAGCCTTGGACTAAAAGCGTGACATATAGAACAGGAGTCCTGCAGGTAAACAGCACCCGAACAATGTAGACAACTAGTGTGCCCATCTGTCAGAGACATTTTCTGACACCATGAGTCACACTTTTTGAAGCCAGATACCTTGGTATCTTTAGACATTTTCCTAACAACAACATACTAAAGAACCACAATAACAATAAGAAAATGTTATACTACTAAACTAAGAAACAAAACAGTCTTTTTTTTTTTTTTTTTTACAGTTAAGGAACAGAAAGGAGAGCCTCTAATTTAAACGGCTGTCCTAAGGGGTTTGGGGGGTGGACTCTAATTTAAATGAGTTCAGGGGAAACAGAAGGCCTGTGAGTTATGGAGTGACGGCCAACAAAGCTACAACACATAAGAAAGCGATAAGGGATAAAGTACTATATCTAGACAAAAACTTGATACATTTTTAAGAATAAACAACAATTATAATAATAAAAAAACTATACTAAGCCTGAGCCAGTAACGAAGCAACCTCGCAGCTGAAGCGGAAAACGAGACCTGGGTAGCTGACGCTGGGCATTCTGGGATAAGGGGTAGCCTCGAGCCAGTAAACCGCTCTTGAGCTATAGAAGATGGCCGAGTCGGAGCCGAGGATCAGCTCCGAACCCAAACAGCAAGAACGAAGGCGAGATGGACAACTTAACATTGTTAGTTCTAGTACCTTAAAACATTGACAGAACAAAACATGAATTATATATACAGTTTCTGAAGTAAAAGAAGTCTATAACTAATCATTGTCATTATTTATTAAGTATAATTCACCACATATTCTCCAAAAGTCACCAATTTTGGGAGGGATTAAGAGGGACAGAGCTACAATTTGAGTCAAAATCAGGGATGTCTGTGAAAATCGGGGACAGCTGAGAGGTATGAGCAGAAATCTTTATGGTCCAACATACTATTGAGGACATAACACTGGGGAGGGTGTAGTGTTCTCCCATATTGGTGAGTACCAATTCCAGTACATTTGAGCCTCTGTGGGAGGATGCACACTATCTGGGCAAGTGTATTTGTGTTAATAAAGCCTAGGAATCATTGTGACTGCAAGTATGAAACAGTGCATGCTAACCAGTCTACAGAGCAGTAGTTAAAATCTCCTATGAACATGGTATTTAATGGTGAGCATTTCTAGTAGGTCTAGGTGTGAGCTATGACATTCTGGGGACATGCAGGATGACCTAAAGCTTGTTAAGATATAAGATGGGACTCTACTGCGATTTGCACATGGATATATTCCAGGGCATTGTCCTGTTTAACCATCACAGAGTGATGTTTGTTGCCAATATAGACTGAGACTCCACCACTTTTTGTCCCTCTCTGTGCAGCTGATGGTCTAAATATGTGGAAGGCAAGGAAGGCAATGAAGTCAAGCACTGCCAGAATACTTTCGGTGGGCTTAAACCATATCTTGGTAACAGCACAGATGTCTATATTTTCCACAGTATGGACAGCATGTAAGGTGTAGAGTCTCTTGTTTGGGCTCTTGGTATTGAGCAGTAACTCCTTTAAGTTTCTTTCAGTTTTATTTGCTATGTAGGTACGTTTGTAAATTTGACATTGCCTAAAAAAGGCTCTAAGAGAGTAGATAAAGTTTTAGGCAATATTCAGAAGTCTAGGGGAAACGCGTGCAGACCATCCTTTACAAAGCAATGTGGTTTGTTAACCATGTCCTCCTATACTGCCAAATACTGAATCCCCCTGGAAAGGCACCAGAAACTAAGCCAATTACTGAGTCAATCTTTTGCTCATACTAAGGTATCATACTTGGTGAAGGTAGAAAGCTCTCAATGCAAGGCACATACCTGCCTGAGACATATATTCTGAGAGATCAACAATGTCTCTCTTCATAAAGTCCAGGGAATTGCATCTCAGGTCATTAACTCCCATATGGACTATGACAGAATCATACTGGTACCTGTGGTGCAGTGACTTGAGTGAGTGAGTGCATAACTTTGCAGATCCTGGATAGATAAGCAACTAACCATGATCTTCTACTGCTTCAGTCAGTTAAGAGGATCCCAATATGACAAGAGTCCTGGGGTAATGTGTTTGCTTGCCTGACAGGCTTTGCTCTTGGGGCTCCATGGGGTATAGGCATATGTGTGATGTTTGGTATTGCTTTTGGTGAGTGTTTTAGGGATTGCAGAGGATAGGTGTTGCTGTTTATAGGCTTAGGAGGTCTCTGAGTTTTGGGAAGATTGCTTTTTAGTGCCCAAGCATGAGTTGGTCTACCTGCGTGGTGGACATTATGTGTGGTGGATGCAGTGTGCGTGTTCTTCACAACTATGTTTGTATGCAAGATTTTTGCCTCTAGTGAATTTGTGAATGTACAACTCTCGCATGCTGTGTTTGTTTCTTTAAGGATGAAATGGTTGTCTGTGAACATGAGACAATTGCTACATTGTTTCAGGATGTCTATATCTACCAGACATTTGGAAACTGCATATCCACATTATCCAGACCTGTATTTGGGAAGGCTACTATAAGTCGTGGTCTGGGTTATACAGAGGTCTCCTTGTGTGGCCTCTCGGGTTTAGCACTAGACTACGTTTGATTGTGTTTAAGATTTAATAGTACTGCTGTTTTATGTGCTAACTAGCTGTTCTTAGCTTTCCTCCACACAATGGCTTTGCATTAGCTACACAAAGTTACAAGTTTCAGTTCTAAGGGAAGTTTTATAGATAAAAATAAAAATTTACTTTCTTATTGTTTGTATCCAGGCACTGCTAACCTTTATGAATACAGTATTCTGTATGGATTACTGCCATTCTCCTAAAGGTATGCATCCAAAATCACAGTCCCTCCTCGTTTCTTGAGCTTCCCCCTAGTGTAAGATGGCGGTGGAAAATACCTCTACTGATATACTAAGAGAAGATACAGTACTGGATTCAGCACCTGGTCATGTGAAGCAGTTACATAAGTGAAATATAATGAAGGAGGCAGAACATGAAAGGCAGAAGGTGAGGTGCAGCTGAGGACAGGTTCTTCACCAAGGGAATCCAGGGACTCAAACATCTAACCTACACAGATAGGTTAAAGGCCCCGTCCCTCTACTCATTCTCCTACAGACTCTTCAGAGGTGACCTCTATTTGGCATACAAAGCAATCTCAGACCCCACCTTGGCGGGACTGCTGCATATCCACAAGTCAAGCTCCACTTGCATCCTGAACCTTGTCTGTGGCATCAATAGGGCTTGTTGGCAGGACAGATTTGTGTCCCAGAGACTCCCCCTTTTGTGGACTAGACTCCCTTCTCCACATCAGGTAGAGTACATCATTAAAATTTTTTAAGCACAACCTGGATAACTGGATGGAGAACAGAAAATACACCCCTGGGGTGCCACCTGTGTCTCTGCTAGACAGCGGCATCAGGTGCTGACTTATTGAAACAGGTCCCTCACGAAAGGCCGAACGCTCAGAATTCCAATGCCCAAATTACCGAGACCAGAAGCCTGATACCCCACATTACCGAAAGACCAGAAGCGCGAAATTCAAAATCCCGATGTTAAGGGATATTAGTTAGCGCTTGTGGTGTTGCAGTTCAGGTAAGTATCTGTGTGTAAGTGTGTCTGTGAGGGGCTTTGGTGTGTGTTAGTGTGTGTTGTGACTGTGGTGTCTGTGTGTGAGGGACTGTAATGTGTGGGTGTGAATTTGCTTTGTGTGTGTGTTTGTGCAATCTCGGAGTTAGAATATTAAAGTAGGGGGGTGTGGGGGGGCGCAGCCCCCCACAAGGGTGGTGCAGAGGGGCTTGCCCCCCTGCTTAACTATAGTGCAGGATTATTTGTTTGGGGGGACACTGTGTGTATGTGCATGTGTGTACTGTATGTGTTTTGATTGTTCGCGATTTTGAATTTCGCGCTTGTGGTCCGTCGGTCTTCTAGTCTTTTGGGTATCTGATCTCTGGATTACAGGCGTCGGTCTTGTGGGTTTTCGGTCTTTCGTAGGGGACCCATTGAAACATGGGCTAAATTCTTGTCTAGGCTTGTAAGGGCCCTCAGAGCTAATAGCCTACTAACTTCCTATGATAGAGCATGCATGGCCTGGATAAACAGTATGGCAATGCTGGAACAATTACCCACTGAGCAAAACAATTTTGCTGTGGTTGGAGAGAGTGTATCTGATTCGACACATCAATAACAGGGATGAGAGTAAGGATGGAATCTGCTGAAGTGAGAGGGGCATCCTTGTTGAGTCTGGTGGTTACTATCTAAATTTCTTTTACGATATGACTTGGCGGTTGTAAGTAGAAAAGTGCAGCACTGGATGTGAAGGTCATTTGGGAGTGAATCATGGAATGAGTTTGTCAATTTCTGAGACGCCACTCCTGGTGATAGATAAAGTCAAGTAGCTTAACTGTTTTTTCCCACCTACTTCATATACCATACAGCTGCCCCAAACTCCTGTCTCAGCTAATATACAAGAAGTAATCCTCAGCTACTCACATCCTGTATCAAGCCATTACTAGGCCACTCTGCCACCAGGCTTGTTTTAGTAACTAGTCTTTTGTTCAAAGTACAGCTAACATTATACGTTTGATAAAGTCAGAAGCACAGTTATTATATTTTGTAATGGGCACTAGACAACATAGTCTGAAGGCTTGGACTTTGTGCTTGCATAATAATGCAAAATCAGTGACTTTTTTCTAGGGGGCCTCGATAGAGCACATATATTGTAGACAGAGATGTTTGTGAGTTTGTTTCTGTTTCCTTACGTGTTTTGTAAAGCAAACTGCTCACTGTAGGTTTTAAAGCTTTTACATCATTTGCTACATAATTACCTTTAAAGAGCTTTTTTTTCATGATGTTGTATGGATAATGATCATTTAAGCTGGGAATCAGACAATAATTAATGTTTTTAGAACACAGGTTTTGATTGAGTTTTGCACATTGTGGAAGTAAATGTTATACGTTTAGGTTCATAGGTTCATAGGTTCATACTAGGCTATCTGCCCGAGGGCATTTACAAGCCTAGCCCATTGTTTTGTGGCTTACGCCACCCCTTTAGTATGGGGAACTATACCCATTATTTTGCTGTGCCTCTGTCGAGCAGTGACACTGAGGTAATCCCTGGGGTATATCTGCGATTTCCCATCCATTGGTCAAGATTTCTCTTGAACAAGGCCAGCGAGGTGCTCTGCCTCACATGTACCGGGATTTTGTTCCACAGCATAGGGAGTCTTTGGGTTTGACATGTTTAGTGGCACAGCTGCTGCTAGTATATTTTGCAATGGACATTGGCCAACAAAGTGGAGTGTGGTGAAGGTTTTTGTTGGATTGTACAATTAGAAACATGTCTATGGGCATGCTTTATTTTACCTCAGTTTTTTTCACTCAGTGCCTCACTTACCATCTAGGCTCCCCCCCATCAGACTCAAGCCCATCGACTCCCTAGGGGTGGAGATCATCCCTCAGCTCCCCTCTAGTAACAGCTGCTTAGAGGTGCAGTCATCTAAGCAGACATCATGGTATTTGGTGATCTTGTTAGCATCTAAGCAGACAGAGTACTTTATATAAAAGGCTCTAATCCTTCTCACTGGATGACGATGTTGGCACCTATGTCATCATAGAGACTACCTATGCTCTCTTACCAGTGGTATCATGCTCCTTACATGCAATCTTCGTGGGTTAAGTAACAAACTTCAGGTGCTGCATCTATGTCATCCCTGCACTGGCCCCTCTTGTTGACCCCATCTACTATCCAGCAGAGATAATGTTGGGGACCAGTAGTAACAACAGCCATGACACACCCTCTTCTCCACATATTAGGAAAGCCCATTCTCCCCAGCCTGAACCATCAATCGTCCAAGCTGCTAATCAAATGAGGGTCTCGTGGGTTGAGGTCAAGACTCTTTCTCCACCGACGATTACTACAATGATTAATATAGAACTAGTGTAGACAGAAATTTGTTCAGCACAAAATCTTGTAAGGAAAATAAGCTCTGTTATTGTAAGACAGATCACAACAGACTGGGTATAGCTTTACTGAAAAAAAGAGAAGCCAGTTATGCAGCAGTAAGTGGCAAAAGTCTCAGAGAAAAGGCCTGTACTTTTTTACGTTTGAGCATTATTGCAAAATCAACTGTACAGGTGTTTTAAAGTGATGGCCGCCATTTATAACAATGTATGATATTGAGACGGAATAGAATGGCTAAGCATTAGGTGGAGGGTTTGGAGGGGAAGAAAAAGTACACTTGAAAGACATAGTAAGATACATAGGGCCATGCAGGGGCAAAACATGTAGGTTAGGGAGTTGCAGAGGGTTGGGGAACACAGAAGCCAGGTTGGGCATAGAGGCAGAAGCAACTGGATTTAAAAGCATGGCCTGTGAGGACCAAGATCTACTTATGCCACTGAGTGAGAGCACTGCTATGTGGGAGCAGTATACCCAAAGACCTAGGGGGTCTAGCTCAAGACAGGTAGGCAAGAGGGTGAGTGTTTCATCTTGGAATGGGGAGGGATTAATAGCCTAAGTGAAAAAAAGACAAGAGTAGTTGCTAATCTGGTGCATGAAAAAGTGGGTACAGCTGTCCATCAGAAATTCAAATTAAGAAAGATGATGACTGAGGGGTTAGAGAAGAAGGGTCAACAATGGTAAAGGGTGGGCTGCTTTGTTATGGGGTAGAAGGAATGGGGTATTTGTTAGCAATACTTTAGGGTGGGCATGGGAAGGCTGTGTGTTGGTGGGGAAGGTTATGTGGGTGGTACAGTTGGGAGTGTGCGACTATCATGAGTACAACTCAGTAGAAGAAGGTATGTAGGGGACAGGAGAGAATAATTACGGGAGGAGATTTGAATGTGGTGTTGTGGCCAGTGTTTAATAAAATCTGTATGATATGAATTAGTTATATAAATGAAAAACTATACAAACATAATTTTAATTATAAGCATTTTACATTACAAACCATATTGACATAATTTTAGTTTCAAAAATTATATATCACAAACTCTACCCAATCACTCAGTCAAATATTACATAACTCATTCAAATCCGGCCTTATTTTAAACCTCATTCTTCCCCTGCATGTACTGCTCCCACAATACCGATTTTTTTCCTATGTAATTTTCACCTACCCTTTTCTAAAGATCCCATTTCCAGTTGTTTTATCTCTGTTACTATGTTCACTGCTTCTAATACAGTAGATTTAGACTTGGATTTCCATTTTCTAGTAAACACATTTTTGGCAGCCACCATAATTAGACTCTGCAAGGCTTTACTATATCCAGGCAATTTCAACTCTGTATCACAGCTCAGAAAAATAATTTCTCTAGTTACACCAATTTGCTCAACCAGTATCTCTGATAGAAGTGCCAGCAGGAAGTCTCTGTCAACTCATTACACTCCCAGAAAATATGGTCCTAATTACCTCTTTCTTCCCCAACACACCTCCAAAATTTGCTGACTACCCGAGGAAAAATTCTTTGGAGTCTACTTGGAGTATAAAAATATCTATGTAAGCATTCCCAAGCAAAAATCCTAAATCTAGATTTTGTTGCATATTTTGGAGACTAACGTATATACCCCCATTGCTTTTTTGTGAATTGGTTATCCAATCTCTCTTCCCATTCCTTTCTAACCTCCTCTGACTGATTCTTATAGGTATCTTGCAATATTTTTATATACTGTACTAATTATTCCTTTTTTAACAGTATCGAATCCCTACATTCTACTAAAAACTCTACCAGTGCTGGTCTTTCATTTAGGGCCCCCCTATTTCTTTCTCTTTGCCTATATTCTGATATCAATCCCTGATAGGGAAGGCAACCTCTAACTTGCAGTTACCTTGCCCTCTCTAGTTATTTGCTCCCTTTACCTTGATTCTTTTGCCAGTTTTCTCCAATAAATTCGAGCCCCCTCTTGCCTATGGTCTGTATCCCTAATTGCAGTAATCCCTGTCAACAGAATCTCCTTTCTCCATTCCTGTGTCTGCTTAGTTCTTGGAATACTTTCTGCTACTTTATGAATACAGTATTACGTATGATTACTGTCATTCTTCTTAAAAGTCTGCATCCAAAATCACAGTCCCTCCTTGTTTCTTGAGCTTCCCCTGATTCATCATCATCACTTTCTACTTGAATAATATGTTTCTGCTTGTGCTATGTATAGGAGCCTTAACTGTGTAGCTCTGAAATGCCCCTTCAAATCAGGCAATCCCAATCCTTCTTGTTCTCTTGGAACAGTCAACATATCCCACTTGACTCCTGCCATTTACCGCTCACAGATAAAATCATTCGTCTCTTTATTAATTGCTATCCACAACTTCTCCTCTGGTTGATAAAAATATGCCTGGCCTGTTTATAAGATTAAAGGGACTAAAACATTTTAACTACTTGTGTTTTATTATTCATATCTATATAACAGAGCTTCCAATTTCCCACTTTTGTATTATCTTTTGTTTAGTCTTTTCCCACATATCCTTAGCAGCCACACCAGAATAATTTTTACTCCATAGTCATACGAAATGCTTCACTTTACCATGTCCCTATGAATATGGATATTGCTGAACCAGTTCATATGTGGGTACATAATTTACCACTATTGCCTTTATTTTAGCTTCATTAATTTTGTATCTCGAAAACATTTGAAACTGTCTCACAATGTTCCACAACACTATAATGTCCTTTTCTGTTTTTATCATGTATAAAAGTAATATCATCTGCAAATAGAGCCAGCTTTTCTTGACTACCATACCATGTATATCCTTGAATTTCTGTGTCCCTTATTTTCTTTGCCAATGGTTCTAAACATACTGCAAACAACAAAGGGGAAAGAGGACACCTCTGCCTGGTTCCTTTGCTCATGCAGAAATGATCAGTGCAGAACCCACCCACCTTAATTTTTGCGTCTGATCCCCAAGATATCCTCCTAACCAACCTTATAATTTTATCAAGGAATGCAAATGCTTCCATTGTCCTTCTCATAAAGTCCCAGCTTACACTGTCAAATGCTTTCTCTGCATCAAGACCCACCAACAACAGTGTTATTTTCTTAGTCTGCCTCCCTCTGGATCATCACTGTTCTGTTAATGCTGTTGGATGCTTGCCTCCCCTCCACAAAACCACATTGATCCGCATCTATTAATTTTGGTATCACATTTGCCATTCTTTTAGCCATTACAGGCAAACACTTTATAATCACGGTTTAGGATTGAAATGGGCCTGTATGAAGATGGATCTGATGGATCTTTACCTTCTTTAGGTATTACAGCTACCACTGCTTTCTTCAAGGATGTTGGTACTTCTCTTCCTCTTAAAATACTGTTAAACAAAACATTCCAGATCTTTAGCAGGTTTTTCCCTCATAGCTTCCAAACTGCTACAGGAATACCATCTACTCCTGGGGACTTTCCTGTAGATTGGTTATACATCACCATTTTCATCTCATCTGCTCCTATCCTTACTGTATTAATCAAGCCTCATCTACCTCTAACTTTAGCATATTTAATTCTTCCATAAACATTTCTATCTACCTTTTCTTGATTTCCATATTTCTCTGCTTTATACAAACTTTCATATAATTTCTAAAATATTTCTAATACTGCTACATGATCTCTTATCTTCCTTGTTATAGACTCCCTAAACTTGGCAACATCCCTTTCTACTTTCTGTTGCATGAGTAGTCTAAGTTTTTGTGCTCTAGAGTTATCAAAAAAGAGAGTTACTTAACAGCAATCTTTCCAAACTCATGCATATTGTCGAGGTAATACCTTATTTTCTGTTGAGCATTCTTCAGTTGCTCCTCTTGTTCTGAGAGATTTCCCCTATTTTGCAATGCTTTAACATTTGTCAGTCCCTCTAAATAATTCCAGTTACTTCTTAACCACACAGTCATTCACCTAAACTTCTCCAGCAAAACACCACTCCAGAATAGGAGAGCTGTTCACAAATACGCTAAAATAGCTGGAATAAGGCCAACTTGCTGATAAAAACAAGAGAGTTTATTAAAAACACTATCTTAGTGCTTTCACTTTCCACCTGAAGGCATCATCAGAGATAAAAACTGCAAGTTGTGTTCAGGATAAAATACACCTTCTAATTAATACATGAGCAATAAGAATTCAGATACATTTGTTGAAGCTGATTGTTTCATGTTACACTGATAGCTGCCAGCAAGCAGAAGTAATAAAAATGTGCTGTTCAATAAACAGTAATTATAAGTTATGTACTTACCATAACTTGGTATCTGAGTTGTCCACTTTCATTCTTCGTCATGGTTGGGTCATGGATTCGACCCTCGGATCCGACTCAGCCACATTTACACAGACTAGGATCCAAGCCTTGAGCTTCTCCCTCTTCCCATAATGCTCTTCCCTCTGCCTAGCCTCCTCAGATCGAGTTTGCTGCCTAAATATCTAACAGTGCATAGTAAAGACTGAAATGAAGGAAAAAACCAGAGGCTCAAACCAGGAACATCAAGTTCCTAAGCAATTTTCCACAGGTCTTCTATTAACTACTGGGTTGAGGGATGGCTGGAAGGGAAGGTGAGGGTCAGAGTCCTCAGCTATAGAAACCCCTGGGTGGCCTCAAGAAAGGATATGTTGGAGCAGTGCAGAACCAAAAGAAGCCCTGCTTATGGAGACAATGTCCAATATATAATGTGTGACAAAGGTACAAGTTTTCAACCAGGTGGCTGCAGCACAAATATTGTCTACCGATGCTCTGGAAGAAAAAGTAGATGACGTAGACATGGACCTAGCTGAATGGGCCTTAGGGGGATGAGCAATTGCTGCCCATTTTTGCAATAAATCACAGTAATGCAGTCTGTTATCCATTTAGCTAGAGTAACCTTAGAAACCGCCTGACCTAGATGGCTAGGCGAAAGGACAGAAACAGTTGATCTGTCTTTCGACAAAGTTTTTTTCTATGAAGATAAAAACTTATCTGTCTATGAACATCAAGAAAATGCAATATATATTCTCTCTCGTTTGAGAAATTTGGAAAGAAAACTGACAATTGTATGGACTGGTTCAAATTAGATTCTGTGGCTACCTTGGGCAAAAAGGACGGATTAGTATGAAGGGAAACTATCTTTATGAAAAATGATGCAAGGAGGCTTAGACAATAGAGCCTGAATTTCTGAGACCTTCTTTGTTGACATAATGGCAACTAGAAAGACAAAAAAGAAACTTCAAGTCACAATCACTAGCTGTTTCAAAGTTTTTGAGTTATACCTTGTAATACAACAGTGAGATCCCGTTGTGACAAAGGATCTTTAACTGGAGGTCTGAGGAGAAAGATTCCTTTCCTGAAGGCCTTACATGGTTTGAATGCAGTGGGAGAACCAAAAAGATTTCCTGAATAGAATTTCAAAATGGCTGCTAGCTGAAGTTTAAACAGTAGCAAAACTGGCTCCTTCTTTGAAAACAGACATAAGGAAGAGAATAATGGCTGAGACTGGAGCTGAAAAGGGATCAGTGTTTTCTTTGGAAACCCAAAACACAAATCTCTGCCATTTACTCCTATAAACCTTCTTGGTGGAAGATTTTTGGGAAGCTAGTACGATTTCTCGAACAGAGGAAGCAAGCCTGGACCTCTATAGAATTACTGGAATAGGAGAAATCAAGAGGTCAGTTTAACTCATTCACTCCAGAGCAGCTCAGGAAATGCCGACTGCTTACCTTCCACCATAGGAACAACAGTGCAGCCTGAGCTCATTTTCAGATAATCCATTTGTAATACCATACAGAAAACAAATGTTTTTAACTCTTTAACCATAAGAGCAAGACTAAAAATGTAAATGTGAAAGTTGTTCAGCAGACACTGACCTTTCCAAGGGTGTAAATGCTGATAGTGTGTATGTAAGTCATTATTAAATATTTACCAAGGAATGCTGATGTTATGCATATTTTTTACCTTTTTGGTAAAACTAATTACAATATCTTGGTGAATGCACTATGTAGAACCATACAGTTTGTAATTCATTTGTTTATATGAATGTCAGCTTTAAAATGATACATTAACCATTACTGCGTGATGCTCCTTTACTGAGCTATTCACAGAAATATGACTATTATATTTCTCATAATTGATAATTAAACAAAGCATAATATCTCCTCACCTGTAACAGACACAGATCACAGACTACATATCAGTGTACAAGTTGTGTGGCTGAATGTCTGCTTCAAAATGATGCATCATGCGCATGGTCACCATACTCCCTTGCAAAATTATGGGCATAATAATGAGAAATGTGGCAAATGTATAATTTACTTATTTTATTTTACATTTGATAACCGGGAAAGTCTGACTGGACACAGGTCCATTTTCAGCGGAGGCCCGGGGAGAAAAGCTTGAAATACATACATTCACAACATCTTACATATTCTGAATTAACTTTCCTTACAGGTAAAACTAACATTCCAATTAAATGACAGCATACTGCACACACTCAAAGTAAGCAAGAACATCACTGGGTAGGACATTACATTATACACTCCAAATATGACAAGCTATACATAGCCATACAGTGGTTATTGGACTTGTTGGAAACACAGCTGGTAATGATTTTTGGGAGTTAAAGGCATTTCATTGCCTGTAATCATGATTGGACTGTGGATAGGGTGAGAGAATAACAATTATTACTGTGGAGTATGGGAGTTAGTTGCAATCTAAGTTTTTTATCCTGGGGTGAGACAGGAGAATAGCCTGTTGTTCATGAAGTGAACTTTAAGCAGTTTCTTAAATCGAGTAGTAGTGTTGTTGTTTATTAGGTGGGTAGGGTGGGGGCTTGAGTTTAGAGATTGAGTAGCTGGAGACAGCTTTTCCTGCCTCACTGTTAAATTTGGTGACCTGTAGGTGATTTTGGGTGCTAGAACTCAGGGTTCTCATTGTGGTGTGGGGATGTATAAGATGTTGAAGAGCTGGGATTTTGTCTGAGTGATTTAATACTTTGTGTGCTAGTGATAGTTGATTTAACTGCAGTAATAGAGGGAGTTCTAACCAGTTAAGGTTGTTGAGAGATTCACAGTGATATAAGGTGATTCTGTAGCAAATCTAGCTATCTTATTATAGCAGGATTCAAGTTTGCTTAGATCAGTTTTTACAAAGGATTGTGAGCACAGGGGAAGCATAAAGCAAGGTAGATAGCAGATGTGTCCTGGCTATTGTTTTAGATTGCTTTGAGAGATACCGTTTGTTACGGTAGAGCAGTCCAAGTTTTTTGTGAACTTTTTTACAGTGTGGGCAATGTGCAAATCAAATCTGAGGTGGTTGTCTATTTCTACACCTAGCAGTTTGGTGTGGGTAGATGGGACAATAACAGTTTTGTTGTTGGAGGGGATGGCAAAGTTGTCTGTTAGGGATAAGTATCTATGAGAGCTGAAGAGAAGTAATTTTGTTTTAGTTGGATTAAGAATGAGCTGATGATTGGTAAACCATGTTTTGTCTAGTGAGAAGCATTCCTGTGTTAGGGAGAGGAGGTGATCGAGTGTGGGGGCTGCACAGATTATAGTGGTATTGTCTGCATATTGGACAATGGAGGCTTTAGGTGTGGAGGATGGGAGTTGATTGGTAAAAAGAGTGAAGAGTAAGGGACCTAAGATGGAGCCTTGAGGGAGCCCTATGGAAACAGGCAGTAGGGAGGATATTTGGTTCTGCCATTGTACTGCCTGTTGCCTACCTGACAGACAGCTCTTGAACCATGTAATAGAGGAGGTACTGAGGTTTATGGTAGAAAGTGATTGAAGAGGCTTGAGGTGCTTAACCATGTTGAAAGTTTTTGATAAGTCTAAGAATGTAGCAGATACTAGAAGTCCATTATTTCTGTGACGACTAATGGTGTTAGTGAATGATGCAAGTGCAGTGGTGGTACTATGGAAGGGTCTAAAGCCATGTTGCTGGGTAGATAATTTGTTTTCGAACAGGTATTCCATCAGTTGTGAATGTATTACTCTTTCAAGGATTTTTGATAAGGGGATAGTATAGCTATAGGCCGATAGTTATTCAATTCAAAGGAGTTACCTTCTTTATGCAGTGGTATTATAGTGATATTTTCCATAAATGGGGTACTATACATTCTGAGATGTATCTATTAATAAGTATAGCAACAGGACAGGCTATGACTTCTGCAGCTATTTGTAGATATTCAGCAGGTAGGTTATCGGCTGCCAGGGTGGTGGGTTTGAGTTTTTGAAGTAATTTTTGAATGGTCTTGATTGATACTGAATGAAAGTTGAATTCAGTCTTATTATCTAGTATTCAATTTGGAGTAAATACTTTTAATGAGGTGGGGTGATTAGTATTAGTTTGGTTATCAGCTAGGGCTTGGATTGTTTCAGTAAAGTATTTGTTAAATTGGGAGGGGATATTGTCTATTCTGTTTTGGGTGTGGGGGTGGATGTTTTCCCGGGTTGTAAAACAGAGTTGATTGCTGCCCAAAATATTGGGGGGTTAACTAGCATGTTTCTTTTGGATATTTTAATAGTAGGAGATTTTGTCTAATTTTATTAGTTTTTTGGCTTTATTGCTTAGTTTTGTTTGTCTATTTGGGTTTTACTCTTGTGAAATTGTGTCCAAGCTTTGTTCCTGCTTTTGAGCAACATTCTGGTGTCTTTATTTAGCCAGGAAGCATATTTAGTTTTAATTCTAGTGGTTCTAGGGTAGGCATGGTAATTTAATATTTTTAGTAAGGTTGTATTGAAGTGAGAGACAGCTTCATTGAATGTTAACCTTTTCATAATTTTACAATACTAAAACTGATATCTGTACATGTGTACAGCATACAGAGTTCTTTTACCATGTTGCAAGGACTAACACTTTCTTCAAAATGAGGTATAACTTACCACACTGACATGCCCCCTAGCAAGGTTATTTACAAAAATATGAAAAGAATCATAATTTTCATAACCTAAGTCCTAAACAAACAGTGATATCTGTGCATGTGTACAGCATACAGACAGTTCTTTTACCATGTTGTAAGTGCTAATACTTTCTTCAAAATGAGGTATAACTTAGCACATTTACATGTCCCCTAGCAAAGTTATTTACCAAAATATGAAGAAATATAATAATTTTCGTAACCCAACACCTAAACAAACAGTGATATCTGTGCATGTGTACAGCATACAGACAGTTCTTTTACCATGTTGTAAGTGCTAATACTTTCTTCAAAATTAGGTATAACTTAACACATTGGCATGCTCCCTAGCAAAGTTATTTATCAAAATATGAAAAAAAATCACAATTTTCATAACCCAAGTCCTAAACAAACTGTGATATCTGTACATGTGTACAGCATACACAGTTCTTTTACCGTGTTGTAAGTCCTAACACTTTCTTCAAAATGAGGTATAACTTAGCACATTTACATGCTCCCTAGCAAAGTTATTTATCAAATTAAGAAAAAATATAATAATTTTCGTAACCCAACACCTAAACAAACTGTGATATCTGTAAATGTGTAGAGCATACAGACACAGTTCTTTTACCATGTTGTAAGGACTAACATTTTCTTCAAAATGAGGTATAACTTACCACACTGACATGCACCCTAGCAAAGTTATTTACCAAAAATGAAAGAAAGAAACTTGGGGGGGGGGGGTTTGCATGACTCCACATAAAAAAAAACAAATTCTGGCATGTGCATTCATCAATGTGATAATGACTTTTAGTAATGTGAATAACAGGTGCAGCTGCTGAGAGTTTTACCTGACAAGTGATAATGACTCAGTGTTATACTGTGTCTGCACATACTGTAAATTAACGTGATAATGGTTTACATTTCATTACTGCAATGTTCTGCATGCTCAGATAAAGGTGATAACTGCTGCACGTAACCTGTTGAATAGACACTCATTACATTCCTGGTGTAGGTGTAATGTACGACCTGGTTATTACCATCTTTTCAGAAAAGGCCTAAGTAATTCAATAAAAGTAGCATAACAGTTATATATTACTGAGCCCTTTCTCTCACCTACACTGTACACACAAACAAAAGAAGTCAGAAATATTGCCTACATACGAAGTTGATCAGTGCCAGAACTAGTATAAAAAATAATAACATTTATATAACATTTATATCACTAAGCTCTTCCAGTCACCTAAACTGTACACATCAATGACAGAGCCAGAAGTATTGCCCAACAGTTTTGGTTGATCCATGCCACAATTAATTTGCTTGAGGTGAATGTTACCATGATAAATGCTTATATTCCCTAAGACAGCAGCTAATCTTTCAGCGAGAACATCCCTCGCATTAGTTTTGATTTTTTTTCACTTCATTCTTCTCTGCATTTATCATTGAATACAACTGCTTCTTATGCAACTATCATATATTCTACAGTCAGTAAAAATTTCACAGACACAGCTTCCCATAACATATTACTCTAACCTATTCCCCTTGTCTTAGCATGCACTTTTCTGAAGGATATGAAGTCTGAAACACAAATGCAGATCTCTATTTTATGACTTCAGTCCTCAGATCATCCCAGTAATTTGCCAGAAAATATCTAATTTTATGAGGAACAGATCAAAATATGAGACAAAAATCTGGACATTCGGCCCCCCAAGAGCAGTTCCACCTGTGGTGACCCCTTACCCCCCTCTGCACAGCAGCCCCCTCCCCAGCCATTCCAGTTTTCCACTACTTGGCTATTTATCTCCAGTTACCATAAACACCGGTCAAACCTGTCAGTGTGCATACTGTTGCCTTATTTATTTCTACAATGATTACAGATATTGAAATATTCTGGAAGAAGGCAGACAGGCATGAATACAACAGAAACGTTTAGATAAAAAGGACTCTAAAGTCATTTAAAGAGCAGCATGAGAAAAGGGGATACAATCTGAAGATAAAAGGGAGACGGCAGAGAAAATGTGCGAGCAGTATGTTTTTCTGAAAGAGTGGCTGGCCTCTGAAACAGCCTTCATGCAGGGATTGCACTGTCAAACACAGAATTCAAAAAAATATGGGACAGATTTAAGGCAACTCTTTTGGGAACTGTGGCAAACACACTGTTGGCATAAAAAAATAGTTGCAACATTAATCCAAAAGGGACTGAAATGAACAGCTGGCCAGCCAGTCATCACTTGCCATCCTTATGATTCTCTAATAAGACCGCTCCCACCTATTGAAAAGTCTGGCCTTTTTGCACAGTACGCCGTGTACAGTACTGCTCAAAATGCCTTTGAGAAGACTCTAGTACATTTGTGTTACAATTATTTCTGCTCCTGGTTCTAACATGCAGTTTATTACATACTGATAAGTGGACCGAACCACAAGGGTAATTTTTCAGCCAAGACCTTGCTACAGTATTCATACTGACATTGCATGAACATAAACAAGCAAGAAGGCATACACCACAAGTCCAGTCTATCAACAACAGAAACTACTATAGAATTACCTATGCATAATTATGAAACAGAGAATGTCAATCAGCACATATTGTGTCAACAGTCAACATCGGAAGTTCTGCCTTTGTGTTACAAAAGCCTGGAATTCAAGCTCGAAAAGTACTGTGTTCACGTTCCATGTTTTCCTCTTCATGAGACAGAAATCTGAGCCTGAACACTCTAGTGAAAGTAATGCAGGAAATCTATTCAACAGATGTTGATTGCCACTATGAAGGTTTTATTCTTCAACACAAAATTAAACATAACAAATTAGATTTCCACAGTTGTCTGTTTGCTTGCATGCTGCCATTCGGTAACAGAATGCTGCAACATTTCAAGTGCAAAGGTCGAATGCAAAGGTGGGCACTCTTGCATTTCAGGACAAGAACCAGGTTTCCCTCCCCCAAAAGTGATGAATGCAATGCCCTGCAAACTACTGAACCCAATTTCATTTTCATTTGAAATATCCAGCACAGATTCCTTTAAATGTCAACAAAGAAAAAAAAAATCTGAATATCGGGTAATACCTTCTTCCAAGAAGCACAAGACTACAACTAACGGGCTGAGGGATCCACCACAGCAAATAAATCAGGCTGCACAAAGGCAGAGCAATGTATCCCAAAGTCAACAGTTCAGCCAGTAGAAAGTTTACCACATAGCAAAACTCTGAGGACTGACCTACTTTTATGTTACCACAGAAGGTCAAGTCCATGCAGCACACAAACACAACTGGGACAAAGTTTGATTCACCACTGCTACGACCGACATCGCATTCCCAAACAGTTCAATTTTTTTAATTCTAATTCTGATATCCTTACCAAATAAATGAAAACAATAAGGGAATGAAAGGACTCTGCACAGAAATTATAATCCATTTCAGTAAGAAAATGAAATTTTTTTAAGCTATGGGAGAACTTGGTGCTAAATCTTCCAGATTGCAGCTGTGGTTACGTTTGAAGCACTGTGTGTGGTAATTGCAAGCTGCTTGCTTGTTACAAGTAATAAGAGGCAATTGGATACAATTTCTTTTCTACTGGTAATGCTTTACAAGGTAATATGATTGTAAGCTGATTTTTCTAAAAAAAAAGTCCAATATGAGCAGCGCATAACTCCACGTTGAAACCTAAGTTAAGAACGAAACTGATAAAGCTCAGTGACATTTTCAACTTATTTTTCAAAAGTGGAGCCAAAACAGAACTGTTAAGTTACTCGTGCTTGTGGAAGGCACTCTGGTGTAACATCCTGCATTTCCTATAGTCTCATAGCACGCTCGGTGTTAAGCACAGAGGCACCATGAGAAAGTACTCGGGGTTAAGGGAGCATACACTGGGATGATGACCCTCTGATGGGTGAAAGAGGAGGCCCTGTTTGCGTTCCAGTATCCATGTAGGATATTTCAGGTGAGACCAGAGAAAGGGGAACCACATCTGACAAGGTCAGTAGGGGGCAATGAGGATTACTTAAGTCTTCAACAGTTTTGCTTTCTGTAAAAATTTTGGGATCAAGGATACAGGAGGATAAGTGTAGAGGAGACTGGTGGGCCAATCATGAACTACAGCATCCCTCGAGGACTCCCCTGGAGGAGGGATCAGAGCAAAATAGCTGCTGCACTTATTCTGAGGAGATGCAAAGAAACTGCAGAAGGGTTGGCCCCAACAGCTGAAAATCAAATCATCTACCAACTGATTGAGGGACTACTCGTAAGGGGTCAGAATGGATCTGCTTAGTCTGTCTGTTAGAACAGTGGACTTCACTGGTATGTCAGTTGCAAGTAGAAAGCAGCCTGAAGACATCACCCATTCCCAGATCCTCATGGCATCTCTGTACAAGGGGTATGAATGTGTTCCTCTTTGCTTGCAGATGAACCAGACCACTGACATCTCGTCTGTGTGAACTGCAATAGTTCCGAGAGGGAACATTCTGAAAGGCTTGCAACATAAGAACTGCTCTTATCTCCAGAACATCGATATGCAATCTGGTATCTACGCAAGTCCACGTGCCTTGGACCATCTTTCCCTTGAAATGCCTCCCCAGCTGAGAAGTGTCCATGGTAACCGTGGCTGTGGGAGTCAGAAAAAGGAATGGTCTGCCGATCTTCAGGTCATCCGACAGAAGCCACCAGTGGAGATGCTTTTTTGCAAAGTAGAATCAACTTGACAGGAACAGATAGAGGCTGGTGAAGAACAGACTACTGAACAGCCAAAGTCCATTGAAGCACTCGCATAAAGAACCTTGCTAAGGGAACCAGTGATGGCAGCCACCATGGATCCAAGAGCTTGAAGCATCAGTTTTGCTGGTGGAGATGGCTGGTCTAAAATAGCTCGAATATGGTTTCTCAACGTCTGTATGTGATGAGGAGGTAATGATATCTGCTTCAACATGTCCAAAAAAGCCCCAAAGAATTCCAAACTCTGTACCAGAAATGGGTTTGATTTTGTCAGGTTTATGGTGATGGGTAGATGACTGGATATTCAGAAAAAGTCATCTCTGGCCTGAATCAGTTGATGCCTGGTTGGGGCAGTGAGGAGCCAGTCGTCCAAATATGGAAACACCTGGAATCCTTGCAGTTTCAGGTGAGCTGCAACTACTGCCATGCACTTTTAAACACCCTGAGGGCTGTGGTGAGTCCAAAGGGAAAAGCCCTGAACTGATGGTGACTGGCTCCCAGTCAGAAGCACAGATGACTTCTGCAGCATCTATTCTGATGTGATAGTATGTGTCCTGTAAGTCCACTGAGCACATCCAATCATCCTTTCACAACAGCAGTAAAATGGACTGAACTGTAACTATTCAAAACTTTTTCTTTGCAAACAAATTCAGGTTGCTTAGACCCAGAATGGGACTCTGGTCCCTGGTTTTCTTTGGCACTAAAAAGAAGCAGGAGTAGGTTCTCCAAATCCTTTTTGTTTGGTCGGGACCTCCTGGATGACTCTTTTTGTTGTAATTTTGAATTTCTGGTACTGCATTACTCTCTCTGATGGGATGGAGCATCGGGAAGTTTCTTTGGTTTCTCTGGGGGTTGAAGGAAAAAGGGAATGCAATAATCTCTGGATATAACCTTTAGCACCCAACTATTTTTTGTTAGAGCAGTCCAGGCGGCTAGGTGCAGGGAAAAATGACTCCCAACTGCCTCCAGAGATGAGCAGTTGACCAGCACTTTAGGAGCACTGATAGGACTTATCAGACAAACGCTCTCTGAAGTCCTGATTCTGTAGTCCACCTCTGTCTCTGGAGCAGCGTCTCCCATTGAAACTTCCACCTTTGCCTCTGGAGAAAGAATCCCCACATCGATCCTGGAAAAAACCCTGAGATTTTTGAAACCAGGTTTACTTGCCAGTTTACTGGTTTCTGGAGAAGGTGCGCTGAGGGGTCAAAAACCTGACCCCGACAGCAGACATGGTCTTCTCTTCCCACTCGCTGCGGGTTAGGGTATCTGATGGATGGTCCAAATAAAGAGGAGACATCAAATGGGGTGTTCACAAAGTACATCTTAAAGGGTTCCGAGAAGTCACAAAACCTCCTCCAGGTGTGCCTTCTAATAGCAATACCTCAGTCGGATGTCCATAAGGCTCTGTCCGTTGAATGGGAGATAAGCCTCATGGAAGAATTTGACAAGGAAAAAAGAGTTGCCAGTTAGGAAGACACTTCCTTGAAGTCCTCTGCTGAGATGGTCTTTGCTAGAGAGTTGGAAATTTATTTGACCAGATCTCTATGCAACAGAGAAAAGTGTGCCAGGTAGTTTAACTCTCTCAGCAAGGAGGAGGCTGAGACGTAAACGTGCTTACCAAACCTGTTCATCATTCTGGACTCCCTGTTCAGTGGATGGACAGTGAAGCTTTGTTAAGCTAACTTCTTCTTGGTAGCTGCTGTCACAACCATGGAATCTATCGGTATAGCCTCAGTCCAGTATGGTCTGCCTTGGGGGGGGGGGGGCAAAAACTTATCTAGTTGTTTTAGGATCAGTCAGATTGTATCTGGCTCCTTCCAGGCTCGGTGGGACACTAAATCCATGAGTTCATCCACCAGGGGATGGTCACCTATGATGTGGACAGGCCCGTCTAGAAAGTCTCCAAAAACACGGACTCTTCAGAGGAAGGAGTTTGGGCCGAACAACCACCTCTATGCCTCAGGATCTCTAAAATATCTCCAAAGGAGATGTCCTCCTGTAGTGATTGTGAGGATTTTTCCCATTCATTAAAATCCATATCCTCAATAAGGGACTCCAAAGGGGAGTCAATGTGCCTCCTCTTGCATAACTTCTTGCAATGAATCTCCTCTGTGGGATGTTCAGGGGAGGTCTTGGAAGAAGGGGATCCCTCTAGGGGAGAGTTTGGAGGCTTCTCAGGACGGGCTGATCCTGGAGAGGTATGATAGGCTCAATTCTCCGATCCAAAGAGGGGTAACAGGGAGAATCATATTTCAGAGAGACCGAATCTCTATGACTGTAGAGGACTCTTTCTACGACTTGGAAAGCTGACAGACCTGGAGAATCCTTCCTTAGCTCCCCCAAAGCAATTGAAGAAGAGAGTGCAGGGATCCCCAATCCGTGGTTTCCAGACAGAATCAGACCCGCTTTGTCCTGCGCAGAAGCGTCGAGGAAGAAATGGCTCTAACAAGGTCGGAGCCGAAACCTTCCCCCCAGATAAGAGACCCACTGCTATCCAATGACATCAGAGCAGAGGAAGTTAGGGCAATAGTTGAGTCAAGAAAGGACGACTCCTTGGATCCGACCACAGCTCTCTCGGGTGATTACAATGCTGGAACTCTGATACTGAAGGTTGGATTGGAGAAGGAGACTGCAATGGAATAGGAACACTCGCAGATCCCAGAGGGGACAGAACAGGCAGAACTCCCATCTGGATCTGAGTCTTGAGGATCGTCCGTATCATCCTGTCTACACTGATCTCTGAAAGGCTCCTAGAAGACCTTAAGAAAGCTACTGATGATGGCCTGGAATGCCCAGTTGGCATCTGCAAAATTCTGGAAGGCACGAACGGGGATGCAGGTCTTACAGACAACTCCAGGGTAGACTCCTTGCTCTCGGATCAAAAGGCTTAGGAACCAAAGCAGAGGTGAAAGGTCTCAGAGATCTAGCTAATAACATGGTGCCAGTCGGATCTGAGGAGTGCTTTGGATCCACCAGAGCTGAAGTTGGTCTATGATTGGACTTGTTAGATCAAAGGGTTTTGGGAGTTTGGAGGGCAGTGCCGAAGAAGCCCTCGAGGACTTATGAGAGCATTTCTTTGGAGCCACAGACCAACCACACTCTCAGATGGAGTTTGAGCCCCTGGAGAGACAGCAGTAGAAACAGGTAAAACTCCTTTAATAACTACTGTCCAAATAATAACTAACTTGTTCTTACAGTTGGCAAAGGCCCTGGGATTAAATTCCTCACAGACAGAACAAGCCGATCACAGATGTTCTGGCCCTACACAACATACACATCTATTGTGAGCATTAGAATGGGGTATTTTGTGCCCGCATTCTGAGCACTGTTTAAACCTGGCAGGCTTCTTGGACATGTTATGAACAGAAACTGCAAACACACCTAGGAAGAGTATCACAACCAGAAGGCTAGCTACACCAAAAAGGGCCACACAAAACTGATAACACCAATACAGAAAAGAAAGCAGAAACTAACTACTCTACTTTTCTAAAGTATAGATATATATATATATATATATATATATATATATATATATATATACATACATACATACATACACACACACATATATACATACATATATACACGCACACACATTATATATATATATATATATATATATATATATATATATATATATATATATACATACATGCACACACACACAGACTGGTACTGGGCTGTAGATCATTATGATACTGGGCCGCCAGGCACGAAGTGAAACAATAATTTGAATGTGTGGACGTATGTGTACGAGTGTGTTTATATGTCTGCATGCATGACTGAGTGAATGCGTGCAGGAAAGCAGAATGTATGTGCGTTTGAAAAAAGATACTATGTGTGTATGTGTGAGAGAGAATGAGCAGTGAGATAGAGTGAGCCATTATTTTACATTCCCTAAGCAGCGCTTTTGCTGTTTAGTGAGTGTAAAATAACACCGAAAAAGTGTGTGTGTGTGTGTGTGTGTGTGTGTGTGTGTGTGTGTGTGAGTGAATGCATGCATGAAAGCAAAAGAGACAGTGTGTGGGAGAGCTCGAGAAAGAGTGAGAATGATCTTCTGTGAGTAAATGCATGCACAAATGCAAGCGGCTGTGTGTGTATGTATATTTATATATATATATATATATATATATATATATATATATATATATGTGTGTGTGTATGTGCATTGACAGAGTGAAAGCGAAGAGTGAGAATAATCCCTGGCTAAAGCAGCAATGAGGTTTGTGTACCTCTCAACCATACCATTCAACCTCTTGTACAATAAATCTGGACAGCACTCCTCTCAACCTGTTACAGCAAAACATATGAACAAAGCCACAAATTGTGGGGGGACAAAGGACCAAAAATAGGAACACTTTTTAAATATTGTTCTTACAAACTAAGAAAGTTGAAAGAATAACAGATTTTGCATTAACATGAATTTTTCTGAAGGAAATGAAGTCTGAAATTCAACTGTCTGCCATTTACTGACTTCAGTCCTCAAAGTTTGCCACAGATTTGTCAGAAAACCACAATTTTATGAGAAATAGACCAAAAATATGAAACATAAATCTGGACTTTCTGCGAAAATCTGTACAGTTGAGAGGTATGCTGGACAGAGCTAAATAATAGGGACAGATTTTAAATATTGCTCTTACTAACTTAGAAAGTCAATAAGGTTGCCATTAGGTTTATGTACCTCTCTCAACCATAGTAGATCAATGTTATGCTATTAAGCAAAAAGTATTATTATTACTTTTTTTTGGGGTTATTATTGCCAATTGTCTTTTTACTGTACTTTGGAACTTTTCTCCCCAGGTCTCAGTTGAAAATGGACTTCTACTCCAGTCGGGCCTCCCCAGTAAATGAATGTCAAATAAATAAATATTATGCACTTTATTATGCATGCGTGATGACCGGTCCATGGAAAATTTTCTTATATGAAACTGGTCCTTGGTGCAAAAAAACTAACAAGAAAAGTCTCTCGTAACTGCCAAAGGAGGTTTTTCAATATAAATGTAAGAAACTGTGTATAAAAACTGAAACACACCAGCACGGAGTAAGATATACCACCACGGAATGAGAACACTAAAACTGTAATCCTTAACAGTTAAAAATTTAAAAACTCTGTGTAAAACTTTGAAAACTTTGAAAAAGCAAAGCCCTTTGTTTAATACACGATAAGCGCTTTTGGCTAAAAGCCTTCCTCAGATTGTAATAGTTTGGGCTTAATTGGGCAGAGATAAATGAGCAAGCACCAATCATAGTTCTGCATTAGGGCCAACTCCTTTTGGGCCAATCAACTGTCATCCAATCAAAGGACTCTAAAGACAGCACACCTTCAAGTTGCCGAATCAAAAAAGCTTCCTTGCGGAATTGCTACATGCAAGACTAACGAACAAAACAGCCTTACTAACCCATGTTCCTTCTCTGTTTCTCTGATCTTCTAAAAGGCACTCTATTTTCCAATATTGAAAGCTGTTCATTATATGTCTTAGATCATCTTCCTTTATGAACCAAGAATATTGCTTGCCGGATTAGCGAGCAATCCTCTGATCCCAAAAGAAATTTACTGAAATCTTGTGACTGGAGCTGACTGTTCCACTAGGTGTTAGATAACAATGAAACAAGGCATAATTCCACATAATTCCATCTGCCTTTATTACCAAAATGGGGGGGGGGGGGGGGATAGCAGCCTATAATCTATAAGACTGCTGCTTTCTAAGTCAGCGCCTTCTTTTTCCTTTTGGTGCTTGACCAATCCAGATGTCATTTAGCTGCCAATCTCCATGTCAACAAATAGAGATGCGCCTCCCTTTCAGAATGGGCTTGAGCAGAATTGCTGCATTCAAGCCTGGAGGGCAATCTGCTCTAAGGTTGCTGATTCAATTCACGTCACAAATTTCTGTTCCATTACATATATCCCCACCTCTGAAGCCTTCAGATATACAGAAAATTGCCTTAAAGATGAATGAATGAGATGGATATTGAATAACAGTTCGCCAAAGCATTTTTTTGGTCTTTGCCCTGAATATCTCTCAAATGACGAAAAACTCTATATTTTAGCTGCTGGATGGTTTTGTCTACATAGGGCACCTTTAAGCATGTCACTAAATAAACAACATGTTTAGTGTTGCAAGTGACACTGCATGTAAAACTATAATCCAGACCTGAAATAGGACACTTAAAGGAGTTGCTGGTGTCTGTTATGGAGCAAGCTTTACACCTGCCACATTTAAAGGTTCCTTTCCTGTTAATCAAACACAGTAATTCCGCTCAAACCCATTCTGAAAGAGAGGCACATCTACATTCATTGACATGGAGGTGCGACAGGTAAATGACATCTGGATTGGTCAAGACTGAATGATGTAATTAAATCAAAAGGTGCTTCAACAAAGTATTAGTTTAAGGGTGTGCAGACTTATGCAACCAGCTTATTGTACATCATTTATTTTTTTATATTTTTCCCCCAGTAGATTTGTTTGTTTTTCAATTGAATTGTACAAGTTATAGGTCACATTAAAGGTGGGAAAAGTTTTGAAATTACTTCTTGTGGCCTCATTTTTTTTTATATCACAAAAACCTTGCATTTTAACAGTGGTGTGTACATTTTACAGCGCAGGCCAATTCCCAACGAAAGCACAAGAAGAGAAAAGAAAGCTCACACCTAATGCTGCACAAACTAAAGGAAGGAGAGGACAAAGAAATAATCAGAGATAATCAGAAACAGAATTCAACTTTACTTATCTGCCCACTACTAAGAGATTCCCACTCTAACAATGCAATGCTCAAGACTCAGGAACAAACCATGTCTGTCACTTCTGGTGGCAAATGAGATCTGAGGAGGCAGAGTATTACGAGAAGAGGGAGGAGTTCGAGACTTGGATTCTAGTCTGTGTAAATGCGTCCGAGTTGGATCTGAGGGTCAGATCCGTGACCCAACCGTGAAGAAGAATGAAAGGGACAACATTAGATCAAATACTTAAATACATTAAAACACTTCAAAGAAAAGCATCTGATTGCTATAATCTTTCAGCTCTACTTCTAAGAATGCAGTTCAAAGACTTAAGTCCTGGTTTTCTCATAGTATCTAAACAAATTTGCCAAGATCATTCTTTCTGCTCAAGCAGTAACTCACTGTTCCCACCTCTACTTGTTGTAAAAACTCTTATCAATAATAAAAAATATAAATCTTTTGTAATTTGAACATCCCGGGGTATTTTTACATAGTGCACTGGAAAGTTAACATTTCTTAATCTCAAAGTTGTGTTCATATATTCGCTCCTTAAGCATCCTGGTAGTTTTTCCTATACAGAATCCAGGACCAGAGGTACATGTAGCTAAGTACACAACCATCCTTGTAGCACAATTACAGATCCTGAACAAGTTAAGGTTTTGTGGTAATTTTCAACCATGACATAGGGGCTGTCATTGATGAATCGGCAATATTTACAAAAAAATGCATTTCAGCG
This sequence comes from Protopterus annectens, assembly GCF_019279795.1. Classification (NCBI taxonomy): domain Eukaryota; kingdom Metazoa; phylum Chordata; order Ceratodontiformes; family Protopteridae; genus Protopterus; species Protopterus annectens. The sequence goes on from NC_056748.1 coordinate 362,496,827, forward strand.
TTTTTGACTTACAAGCCATTTTATTAGTACCCTTATTATTTCTTTCAGAGATGTTCTGAAGATTATCACTACTACTATGAGTTGAGTTTGACTGTGAAAACCTTGTTTCATGTGTCCCTAAGAATTCTTTTAAGTGCTGGTGGTTGTTGGTTTTAATCATAGCACCTACTCTGTCTGTAGTATTGTTAATGGTATCTGATGTCACTAGTGTTTCATCCCTCTGTGTGCTGGTGTTTACATGTAAAATGGGGCATATTTGTCTTGTCTACCTGAAAGTATTTCATACTTAACTTTCTTTACCAATGAATTTGGATAGCTTCTTTCAAAAAAACATTTTACATAATTTTTCTAGTTCCATCTGACAAGTATTACCAACTGAAACTAATCTAGAAAGGCACACCATCTGGCTTTGATGTTTATTTTCTGGTAAAATGGATGGTTGTTATAATGAAGCAAAGAGTTAGAGTATGCCTCCTATCTATAAATATTTGAAACATATTTTTTCTGTACATAATCTTTAGAAATTAATATCCAGGTAGTTTATCGAATCTACAGCCAAAGAGGCTACACATTTTAAGAAACTGGTGGAAATATTCAGTTCCACTAAGAAGTCCACAAAACTCAACATGTCACCGGTCCAAAAAATTAGAATATCATCTAAAAATCTAAAATATCGAAATACTTTCTTGAAATAAGGTGAAGTAGAGACAATGCTTTGTTCCCAATCTGCAAGTGCCAAGTTTGCATAACTTGGGGCACAACTAGCTCCCATAGCTACACCTGCCACTTGATAGCAATATTTCCCATCAAATTAAACATAGTTGTTTTTCAGTACTAATTCATGAAATTCATGTAAAATTAAAATTTCATTTGCACTTCTAGAATCTTCTTTCAATAACATATTGTGAAAACACTGCAACCCTGTATCATGTGGCTGATGGTAAACAAATTAACTATATCTAAGGAAATAAAAATAACATTTTCATCAACAGGTGTACAGTTTAATATTTCTAACAAATGCTATGAATCATGTAGAATGTGTTTCACTCTTTCTACTAAACTTTTTAAATGCACGTCCACATACATAGCTAGTTGTTCTGTTTTAGTCGCAGCTTACTCTGTCAAATGCTTTCTCTGCACAAAGACCTACCAAAGACAGTAGTATTTTCTTACAGTCTGCTTCCCTCTGGATCATCAGTTTTCTGTTAATGTTGTTGAATGTTTCCCTCCCCTCCACAAAACCACACTGATCCACATCTATCACTTTTGACATAACATTTGCCATTCTTTTGGCCATTATAGACAAACACTTTATAATCATGGTTTAGTGTTGAAATGGGCCTGTATGAAGCTGATTCTGATGGATTTTTACCCACTTTAGGTATTACAGCCACCACCACTTTCTTTCAGAATGTTGGTACTTCTGCTCCTCTTAAAATAACATTAAACAAAACCTTCAAGATCTTTAGCAGTTTTTTTCCCTCCTAGCTTCCAAACTTCTACAGGAATACCATCTATTCCTTGGGACTTTCCTGTCAAGGGCACCCGCAGGCAGGTGCAAGGGGGTGCACTTGCACCCCCCTGGATTTTCTTAGCGCTATCTGGCAATTTGGCAAAACACACTTTTTTTTCCACTTACTTTGTTTTTTCCCCCGTAGCCTGCATTGTTATTTGTTCAGAACTGTTACTGGAGATGGCGTGGCAGGCAGTCACGACTGACGAGTCTGACGTGACGACGAGCCTCAAACTCCTCCTTAAATAATCGTAGTTGCAATTTGATTATGGAAGACTGCAGGTGGACGTCGGTGGAACAGTATTCCTGATGACGATTTCAAACCAAACCATCGTGTTTTGTGTGGTGAGTGGTGGAAGGACTGGACTGGTGGTGGTGCGTATCATGGTGTTGGTATTATTACAAGAAGAGAAGATAGGTTGGGTTTTTTTGTACTTGTGAAGTTGTGACTGACTGAACACTTGGCGCCAAAATGCAAAAGTGGCATGGCACACTTACTTGAGTGTGTGAGAGTGAGTGGTGCTCTGGACTGCACCCTCGTCCTCCGTGTCTGAATCCCTACATTAAAAAATCCCACTTTCAACCCTCGATTGTGTTGTGCACCAATTCAACGTCCGACCAACCGTCCCTCCAGGTATCATCACGATGTGATGAGCTGCCATCTTGCTTTCCTTTTCCTCGTGTGCTTTTCTGGCAGTGGCTGCCCATACTAAAGCTGGCCATGAGGATGAGGCCATAATCTAGTATATTTAGAAAAGCTGAGTTGAAGAAAGTGACTGTGTCATTTAGAGGAAGAGTTCTTAAGGGAGTCATGTTACATTTTTAATTTTTAATGTTTCACTGACTATATCTTTGCAGAAAGAGGTTAAGTTGCGAACTTTACTGTAATTATTTTGTTAATGTAATGTGTCTGAGGATAATTGTGGGCAAGTAAGTTAACATTTAGGTTATCAGGTAGACGGTGTTGTTCTTGTTAGTATTAAATCTAAGACTGAATATTGCAGCCAGAGAGGAGTATTTATTTATCTGCTAGGCTACATCTTTTTTAACCAGATTTCTGTAATGATGAATATGTCAGGGAGAGTATAGGGATATGGATGCATGTGTATCTTGAATTTTACTGATGAGGCTTCTTACATTTGCATTTAAGAAAATGAATGCCAGAGTATCTTTTTGAGAAGAGTGGACAGATTGAGTGGAGTTGGCAAATGGGAAGCTGAATTTGGTGTGGTGGTCCTGGATTGGGATGTATATCTCCACAGGTAGATAAGGAGTTGAAATGGAAGTAGGTATGAAATGGCCAGAGTTGTTTATTTATTGTTTTTTGTGTGTGTCTGTCTGTGTGTGTCTTTGTGTGTGTGTCTGTGTGTGTGGTTTGGGGTAGAAAAATAATTAATAGAGAAGAATTTGAGGGAGAAGTTATTAGTATTGTAAATTTGATGTTATCTATAAGAAAGGAGACCGTGTGGTATAGAATTGCATAGTTCAGATGATATGTTTTGATAGAATGAGTTATTGTAGTTGCTTAAGGTGTGGGTTTGTGGGAGACTTATAGTGAGCTGGTAGTACACATATGTTTGAGTTAGAAAAGATAGTAGAGATAAATTGAGGAAAAAGAGAAAATTGCTTAGAAACATGTTGGGTGTGTTAAAGAAAGTCTTAGAACCTTAGACATTATTGTGAAGACAGGATAGTATTGGTCATAGGATCATAGGAGGTGGTAAATACTGATGTGTTTTTTGAGTACTGCGAGGCTGACACTCAAACATGAATCTCTTTTTTTTTTTTTTTTCATAGAGGAGTTGTGGATGTAAAGCATATAGTACTAAGAAGTCTGAAAATTTATTTAGCGATTTCAATTCTCAAATAATCTAAGTGGTTTGCCAGACAACTATCAATTTTATGAGGGACAGACCAAAATACGAAGTAAACATCTGGGCATTATGCGACAAAATGGACAGTTGAAAGGTCTGAAACCATGAATAATCAAGGGTAAAGGCTGTAACTGACATGATGGTTGCTAAATAAGGACAAAGCCTAAAATGGTAGGGGGGGGGGATAAAGGCACAAAAATAGGGTTGCATTTTGTTTATTACTCTTATAAGCTCAAAACATTGCTAGACTATCAGGTTTTGTGTTGGCATGCATATCTTTAAAGATGCAAGTCTGGTATGAAAATGTGTTTGATTATTCAGTGACATCAACCCTTAGTGGATTTCTGCAAAGTAGGGTTGTTCAGGTGGGTGGAAATTAAGCATATGTGCTTTATCTGTCTTCTTGCTGTTTTGGGGGGGGGGGGGGTTAGAAACTGTACTGTAGTGCATATTGTTTGGGCTGTTTCAGGTGACTGACGATAGATGCAGCCTGAAGACCAAAGAATGATGGCCTCATTGCAGATGGCTGGAGCATAAGTTCATTGGTTGTTACTAGACTGACAAGCACTGCTGTCCTTACAAGCCTAGCCGAACACTTCAAACTACATTGGTCCTCAGTATCACTGGGACATGTTAGTAGGGAGGTAACAAAGGATTTGTAGGAGGTGGTGTTAGTTAGGATAACACTTATTGATGGCACAGGGCCAGGGGCCAGACCATGGTAAATTTATTATTTCCCATCCAATTTTCAAGGCTACCTTTGAATGGGTCCCAGATGAACTCTATTTTACATGCATGGACAGCCTGTTCTGTGGTGCTAGGATCCTTTTGGACACACGTCTATATCTCCAGCACATTCTATGTTTACCTCTCAATTGAAGTTCATATCCCTGGACCTAGTATTTCTGATGTTTGTTTTGCACATGTCCAACAGATCCATCACAGCTAGGTCCGAGGGAAGCCCTATAAGCCATGTAAAGATCCCCTTGATACACAAAAAATCTGGCTATGTACAGCCCCCATCCCATGGTTCAAAGCATCCACCTGTACAACACAGGGGCTTCTCCCAAAGCTGCTTCTTTAAGCTTCTGGAATGCCTGCTCACATGCTGTGGTCCATACCTTATCTGGCCTGTGTATTTCTGACATCGGTACAGCACAATTCAATCATACTGTTAAATATTTTTGTTTCAAATGTGTAGTTGTTTGTGAAAATCAAAGTCTGTTTTTTTTCTGTCATGATTAAATGGATCTGTTTTGGGTTTTTTTTTTCTTCCATTTTCCCTATCCTGGTAACTCGATCATCTTGTTGGCATTTCTGGACTGCACCTCTACTACTAGCTACCCATTTTTCTGATGTTAAAGACCAGCTGAGTAGTGAAAATAATATGCCCTGTACTGTTTGGCACAGAGCAGCAAATGAACCTGCTTTGTGTTTAGCGATAGGCAGCATTCAATATTCTGTCAGTGCAGCCTTTCGTGGAATATTTCCCTCTCCAGCATAAGGTGCACTCTGCATGTCTTTTACATTTTAACTTGCCAGAGTACCTTCTCATGGCACCTACATGCTTAAACCAGAGCGTGCACAATTCTGGCACAAGTTGACACACACTTTCCCCTACATACAACTGTTTGTTTACTTGATAAGTCAGGTGGAAGCAAAAGAATGGAGGCAGAAACTCAGGAAATGGAAGTGCATACTAATAAGACAGTTGGATTAGACTGGCCAAATATGTTTCATAGAGTAGTCTATGTTTGGCTTTATGAAATAATACTGTGTGTACCTGCTAATTAGTGACAGACATTCAGTTTTACATGTCATATCCTTTAGTAAAATGCTTACTAACACAAATCCTGTTGTGTTATTCTAGCAACTTAACTTTATAAGTTCATCAGAGCAATATTTTGAATCTGTCCCGGTTTATTTTAGGCTTTGTCCAGATTTCTTTTACTAACAGGTTGTGTGTGTGTGTATGTGTGTGTGTGTGTGTGTGTGTGTGTGTGTGTGTGTGTGTGTGTGTGTGTGTGTGTGTGTGTGTGTGTGAGAGAGTGTGTGTGTGAGAGAGTGTGTGTGTGTGAGAGTGTGTGTGTGAGAGTGTGAGTGTGTGAGTGTGTGAGTGTGTGAGTGTGTGAGTGTGTGAGTGTGTGAGTGTGTGAGTGTGTGAGTGTGTGAGTGTGTGTCTGAAATGACCTACTTAGAGTTAGCAGGTGGAATTTATTTTCAAGGAATTGAGAGCTTCAAGGGAAGAGAAGTTTACTGCTGCTCATCATGCTAGGTTTGTAAAAATATGCAACTCTTTTGTTTAGCAAATTGTATCATTGTAGTATAGAATTTTAAAGCAGTGTTAGTAGCACAGCAGGTAGCATACTTGCATCTTGATACAGAGGGCTGTAGCTTTTACTCCCACAGCGTGTAAATGTGTATTTTAAGGGGATGGGGTGCTGCAGTCCTGTCCTGAGTATGTCCCTTTGGTGCCTAGTAACTATGAACCTCGTTTTCAGCTTGTCACATATTCCCTGTTGCAATATACCAGCTTACCATTTCTTTTAATGTAACATAGGCAATTTATTCTTCTAGGGCAATGGGCACTACATTTGTAGATGAAACACTGAAATGTATGTTTTATAGCAACAATCTCTTCATTACTTTCAGATCTTTTTATTGTGGAATTCAGATGACTTCTGCAGACTGCAGAGATTGTGCATGTGGAGTAATATTGGTGGATTATAATGACAGAAGTTTGAGTGGCCTTTTATGTTTGAAATGTTCTGAACTAGGCAGTTTGTCATTACTGGTTCATATGTTTTGAATTGTTTCACTGCTTACTGGAAAATGTTCAAAACTGTAAATTTAAAATACACTCTTAACAGGTGGTGCAGGTGCTGTACAAGGGATATAATTCAATTATAGGTTCATAGGTAGGTACTAGGCTATTGGCCCTAGGGCCTATATAAGCCTAGCCAAAGGTACCCTGGCTTTCGCCACCCAATAAAATTATTTTCCTGTGCCACTGTCGAGCAGAGCCACAGAAGTGATCCCCAGAGTGAATTTCCTATCTCCCATCAGGAACATGAATCACCATACTTTTGCATGGGCCCAAAAATGTGTGCATTTGATATGCTTTGAAAACGGCCCAAAGGTAAACTTAACCTGCCACTGCACAGATGCATTCTCTTTGAATGTGGGTTTCAATGCTGTTTCAATCAATGTGAGTTTCAAAAGCAGAGACGTTTTAATGCTAAGTCTGTTTTCATTGCAAGACTGTTGCTTTGTTTAGTAAATATGAAATGCGTGCTGCAGTGTTTCTGCTATAAAATTTGAAATAAAAGTTGTGAATTAAATCCAAATATCTGTAATCATTGTAGAAGTAAAGCATAAGACAGTATGCATACTGATAGATTTGAACAGTGTCTGTGGCAAATGGCGAGAAATAGCCAAGTAATGGGACAGTGGAATGGCTGTGTGTGTATGTGAGGGACTGTGTGGGGGGCGGGGCTGCGTGGGGTAGGGGCGGTGGGGTAGGGGGCGGGGCTATGTGGGTGGGGCTGCATGGGCAGAGCTCTGGGTTTTGCACCCCCCCCCCTGCAAAAAATCCTGCGGGCTCCCTTGTTTCCTGTATATTAGTTATACATCACCATCTTTATCGCATCTCCTCCTATCCTAACTGTTTGCAATTGAGGCTCATCTACCTCTAACCTTGACATATTTAATTCTTCCATAAACATTTCCATTTGTACCTTTTCCCGATTTCCATATTTCTCTGCTTTATACAGATTTTCATATAATCCAAAATATTTCTAATACTTCTATAGGATCTCTTGTTATCTTTCTTGTTACAGGCACCCTAAGCTTGGCAACAGTCCTTTCTAATTTCTGTTGCCCGAATCATTGTGCTAAAAATGTTTGTGCTCTAGTTATCAAAAATAGTTGCTTAACAGCAATCTTTCTAAACTCATGCATATTACTGAGGTAATCCTTTATGTTCAGTTTAGCATCTGCAATTGCTCCTCTTCTTGTTCGGAGAGATTCCCCCTATTTTGTAATACTTTAAAAATGTGTCAGTCCCTCTAAATAATTCTTGTTACTTATTAACCACATCTCCTTTTCTTTTATTTCCACTCTATTTTTTAAACTCCACTTTAACTGTATCCCACTCCCTAACTATACTTTCAGAAGAAATTTCTATTTTCTCTAATAGCTCCTGAATAACTTCTACTACCCATTCCTTAAATTCCTCCCTTTTCAACAGACAGGAAAACCATATGGCGTGATTGAGTGTTATAAGTGATGTCAGAAGGCCTTGAAATAAGTGAAGGAAAGATGGGGGTTAGTACACATTTGAAGGGAGAATTTGGATAACCTGAAGCAGTTTAAGTTTTGTAGTGATGAATGAAAGCTGGCTGAAGAGAATGCATGTAGGCTGGATGCAGATACAAGGTGTAAAGAGGATGGGGTGCATAAGCTTGAACACGTTATGTCAGATCACAGGACAGTACTGATGGGGTGGAAGTAAACTTCAAGGAAAGAGCAAATAAAGTAGTTACAAGACACAGTAGTTCAAATAACTGAGGAAAATAGGAATAGGAGCGGGGAAAAGGGAGTGGGATGGAGTCAACCTTGCCTGGCAAGTACAGATTATGGGTTTCAGGTGATTAAAAGGAAGAAGTTACTGGATGGGAATTCAGGAAAGGAGTGCTAAAATACATGAGGTTAAAGGGCAATTAAAAGGGTCAGAAGAAACACAGAAAGAGGTGGAGCTGGGGAGGAAGGGAGCCATACAGCAGGGTAAGGGTGAGGTGGAATCAAAGTTGTTGCTGAAGGTTGAAATGCCAGAAGAGACAGGTTTGGGTTTCAGGAGTGAAGATGGGAGATGTGAAGAGTGTAGTAGTGAACAGGAAAATAAGATTTTCACAGAATTTTACAAAGAACTATACATGAATGTAGAGGGGGAGGAGAAAGGTTAGTAGAGTGATGGAGAAATGTAGTGGAGGAAGAGGACTGTGTTACTCCACATGGATAACAGTATAATGGAAGCTGCGGCAGCTAACACGCATAAGGAGGGGTAAAAAGGGATTAAGGCATGGGGCCCTAATCGATTTTGTACTGACTTACAAAATGGTGGTTTATGAGGCCAAATCTGCCGACTGGATTTACTTAACAAGGTTTTAAGGAATGGATGATGCCTATGCTCTATGGATGAGGCATTTATATTTTTCTTACACAAAGTGAAAGTAGAGCATGGGGATCCATTAATTTTATGTTAATACGCCTGAGCAATGTAAATGCAGTATTAATGGCTAGCATTTTAATGTCAAATCTAGACTTATTTTTTTTATCTAAGGTGTTGAGAGGTACAGACATGTTTTATAAAGAGGAGATAGTCTATGGAGCACTGGGAGTTGTTATTACATTTTGTGAAGTGGGCAAAAGCAAATTAATTATTTGGTCTTTATAGTTTAATGTATCAGAAAAGGTTGTTGTCCAACATAAGTCCATTAATGGGGTGAAAGCTCTGTACTGACAGCCAGAGGTGAAGGCTAGGATTCACAGGGAATGGTCAATGTGGTAAGGTTAGACAGAAGAATAAGGCAAGCCTGCCTTCTGTCCCCAGCACTATTTATGACAGGTATGGAAAAGTTAGCATACAAGGATTAGAGTGTAAGAGGGTGGGGAGTGAAAGAAATTGGAGTATTCTGAACATGTCTGTGAATGACTGCATTGTTAGAAGATCCAGATAGAATGTTAACACAAATATTACAGGGGTCTGAGTATTTTGGAAGAGTTAGGGTTGTGTCATCATTCCTAGAAATCAAGGGTTATTACAAATGGGGAGGATGCTCCTCTGAGTTTGCCCTGCATGCACTGTATATGTGGCATAGTACTAAGAGATCAGTATATCCATCATTTGGGGAAATTTGGGATAGAAGCTGAAAGGGAGTTGAAGGACTAGGTGGGGAAGATGTTGGGTGGTTGAGGAAAGTGGTGAGTCTCTAGAGTTGAGGTAATTACAAAAGGCATGCTGCCTATTTTTTGCTGTCTAGCTAGGCAGGTGCATATCACCATCCCAGCTGCCTACCTCATTCTAGGATGATGAGGTGTACTTGCCTTTGTGGTAAGCTGTAGCAGTGAACATACTGTACAGAATAAGAAGTTTGGAGAATAGCTTACTGAGGTAGAAGATCGACAAGGAGATGAAAGACAGAGAGACAGAGAGGGAGAGAGATGAAGTTGTGAGAAACATGGAGTTGAATATGGATAAATGGGTGCATATACAATGGTGTGGAGGTGGGAGTGGAGGGGAAGTTCCAAGTTTATTAAATTTACTGGAAGTTGAAATTAGCCAGGAATTTAGGGCAACAATTAAAAAGTGGGCAAAAGGTCACAGTGACAGAAGATGTGTGGGTATTAGATGGGGAGAGAGAGCAATGAAGGAGCTATGGGATGGAAAGATTTTATTTAGGGGAAGGAGACTGGTGGGTAGCGAGAATGGTGGTACAAAGGCTAAGGTGACAGGACAGATGGAAAGAAGGTCAGGATTACTGGAAGTGGACTGGAGAAAAAGACAGACTGGGAGGACTTGAGTTATACATAGAGATTTGGGCAAGAAAGAAGCAAGATAACAAATGGAAAGGCTGATGCAAAGCTGAACAACAGAGTAATATATGGGATAAGGAAGGCATGTGGGATGAGGCATGGGGGTGGCAAATCAATAAAGGAAGGGAAGCCCAGTATACGATTTGTATTTAAGGTATTCTGAGTTAGAGGAAAGATGTTGGCAAGAATTTGAAAGGGGATATATGGCAAAAAGGTGGAAAACCTTTTATGGAACAGAAGACAGACTGGGAACAGGGAGTATATGAGGAAGAAACTAGCAACAGCAAGACTCTAGCAGAAGGTGGTGAAAGAGGTTAAATTATGAGTGATAGAGCAGTCGATGACATGTTTGATACAGGGCAAGAGAAACTAGACAAGAGAGAGCTTAAGGCAAAGAGAAGGTTGTTGGGAGGAGATGAGGCAGAATATGGAAGAAGTGGTTAGGGTAACTTGGAATAAAATAGGCAAGAGAAAGGATAATGGAAAGAGTGTATGGTATGGGGGGGGTTAGTGGTGGTCAAGCTCTGGTACATGAAGATGGTGTTGGCTGCGTTAGAGTGGAGTGATGTCATAACAGCCAATGATGCCTGCTTTGAATCTGGCAAGACAGATCCATGCTGGGAGGAGGTGTACATGCTTGCAGGAAAACAATTATGCTAGGTGAAGTTACTGCTATATGGATGGGTGTTTAGTTTATTTCTAGAAAAATCTTAAAAGAACAGTTAGAGAGAGACACCGATAAGAAGGAAGAGCATAACTCCTCGAAGAGATGGGAGAACAGAAGAGTAGAAGCTTGTTAGGTGAAACTTATGATACTAGAGGAAGCTGGTTTGGGGAGGAAAATAAAACACAGGGAACAGTACATTTATTTTCAGCTCAGATTAAACTTTAGTACAGCGGGAGAGGAAAAGGGAGTCTTGTACGTGTTTGTAATTATGGTAGCAATACAGGATATGCTCATTATAACCCACAGAAATGGCAGACTGTATAATATTGCCATAAAGATGGGGTCTTTGGGAATTCTGTAAGAACAGATGGTTCGTTCATTACATATACACAATTAACATACTTGTTACCTGAATTAATAATGACTGAATTTGCTTTGACCATCTGTTTTTAACACATACACTTGTGGTAAGTGTTGATAATTTTTGAAGAATTTCACCACATTACAATTTTTATATCTGAAGATATAAACAGGATCATGTGCATGTGTTTCCTTTTTAGCTGTGTAAAACAAGCAACAATTATAAAAAATACATTCTAACTTTATAAGTAGTAAAGGTATAGATATGCCCTTACATATTCAGCTAGCAATGTGTTCCAGATTTACTGTAGATGCGGAACCAAGAATCATAAAAATAATCTCTCAATTTTCTTTATATGGTCTTTAGTTTAAAAGCTTAGCAGCAACAGTTGCACAAATAAACAGAATTTAACATTTTAAGGATGGCAAATCCCTATGTGTGTAAGGGAGGGATGTTTATGAATGAAAAGCTGTCTTTATTGTGGGTCTATATTATAAGACCGAAACTGCATATGTGCGACTACATAAAAGTTGACACAATGCACGAAACCTAAAAATAGAAAATGGCCACATAATTACATTTTTCCCTAGGGAAAAAACCTTATGTGGCCGTTCACTAAAAAAAATAATTTAGCACCATAAACAGGTGGGGTGCTTTGCCCCCCAACTAAATATACCAATTCCGAGATCGCACTATAGGGAAGGAAAGGGCAACTCCATGAAGTTGGCCAACTATCTCCTTGCCCTATGACACATTCATCGAATCGCTTAAATGCAATTCGATGAATATGTGTCACTGTTTCCATATTCGCTCGGAAGCATTTTCGTGCTTCTAATATAGATCCTTTTTTGTTAGGGTAAACAGTGCCTGTTCCTATGACAAAGTTTCTAATTCAATGCAAGAGAAGTCTGCTTTTACAAATACAATCAGAAATCAAACAGTAAAAACATGTTTGCTGTTCTTGGTGATTACTGAAGCACAGTTTGTAATGACAAAGTAATCACTAACACAATGATAGTAGGAAATAAAATGTAGCACAATCATGAAGTAAGCAGCTCAGAAACATGTACCATCAACAGCTAGAAACGACACAGTTAAAGCAAGTACCTGTCACTAACAAATATTGACTTGAACTAGTGATGAACTGCTGCAATATAACTGGAAAGGAGTGTGAAATGTTACTTAAGAGGCATCATACATTAGACACACTGTGGTGGCATAAAATTAACTGCAAAGTGCAAGAGGTTTCCCAGATCAACAGCAGTACAAGTCTCATTTCTATTTATCTTCTCACATGCACCTGTTGAAAAATGCAAACAGCATGTAGGAACAATACTCAAACTTGTTCAGGTTCATAGATTCATAGGTAAAGACTAAACAATCAGTCTGCAGACTATTACATACCTAACCAATAACCAGACAGTGACTCTGTACCTTGTGTATGTGAGGCATCCTTAATCATTATGCCAAACCCCAACCCCTTACTGTGCTAAGGACAAAAGAAAATCTTTTTTCATATCAGTCTGGAAAAACATGAGAAAATGAGCAAAAATAGGCCCTGAACTCTGCAAACAATCTCTCACAGAATTAACTTTTTCACTGTGTTCTGTGTGCAGTATGCAGCAAATTACTTTTTCATCCCCTCAATCCTCTTGACAAAATGCTGCACTTTTTCACCAATTCAAGTCTACACAGAGCTTTGATGAATGTTTGTTTAGAATCTTCCTTTAATCCAATTAAATCTGGTGCTATAAATAAAGCGGGTCTAATTTTATATTCAGAATAAAAAATAACTGTAAACAACAAAACTGTTTACCTGATACCTTACTTTGCCCCAGTATACTGCATCTTCTTTAGAAGTTTACTTACACTCTTGTTTGAAGGTGAAGTATTCTGTAAGATGTCTGCATTCATGATTGCCCCTCAGGAGAAACAAGGTATCCGGGTATAAAATCTTCAACACCCATAAGTATAGAACGCACTGGTGGGAAAACCATAAGACATAATTTGAGTAAACAGAGATATCATTGGGGTAAAAATGAGGTTAAACTGGAACTACAGAGTGCTAGATTCTACAGACATACAAAATCCCCAAATCCCCAGACATATGCACAATATTTAAATATCCTACATAAAAAACAATTACGGACAGTCATGCAAGTACCATGCAGGCTACAGTTACTGAGATTATGTAGTACATTGTGGCCAACAAAGGTTAGAAAAGGAAATTTTAGTAATTTCTATGGAACAGCAAAGACCCTGGCCCTTACAACAGTGTAAAACAGCTCCACAAACACCAAAAGAGGAAAGGCAAAACAATAGATGAAATGCATAAAAACTGTACACATTCTTTTCTGACAGACCTGGATCACAAATTCAAAGGCACCTAGCCAACAAAAGTCCTGATCCAGAAACAAGACTAAAAGGAATGCATCCATCTTTATAAGGCCTCTGTCAAAGAATGGAAGTATTTGCTATATAGGTTCACCCACACCAGACTCATAAATGATGTTTAAAATGCATCTCTTATGTCGTTATTGCCATTACATTTCTTGCAATGCACTCCAAAACTCAACCGCTCTTACTAAACCACTTTTCCTTCTTCACAGTTGGGCTTGCCACACCTACAGAAAGCTTTCTTCCAGTTGGGAGATAATGCACAGCATACTATATGTAATCTTATGTCTTCCTTAGTCTTTCCATCCTTTCTTATTAGAAGTCAAAAGAAAAATATTTTTTGGCTTCATCTGCATGCTTTCTGGCTGACCATCAGCTGCTGTTTAGTGCTGATCCGAGAGCTCCTTTTACAGTAATGTTCCCAGAACTATCCAGCACAGCAGGGACTACACCAGTGGTAAATCAAAAAAACACAGATGGGGTTAGAGTGGACATGCACGATCCTGCATGCCAGTATGCCCTAACTGGGAGGAGCTACTGATGTCACGCACACCCCTGCAGGTAATACCACTTAGCTCTGTCCCCCTTAGCATTTTGCTTCACAGTTATAGCATTGTTCCCATTACCAAAATATCTTCCCATCAAAATAGATGTTTGATCATTGACAGAAACTCTCCCTTCTGGAGAGGATGAGCCAGCAAAAAGACTCTCCTTCCCAGCTAACCTTATCTGCCTCTCCAGTGATCGAGCTGCTAGCCTTGTCTATACCACAGAGCCAGGCTGTTAAAAGAAAATTCTGTTTTCACCTATTTCTTCAAAAAATGCCGCAGCATTGTTGGCCATATCACATATCACTCTTCCTTAAACACAAACACTGTTTTCTACAATGCAATTTGGTTTACTCCATAGACATCATAAACACTCAGCTCAGGCATTTTACTCATTTATATGACTGGTTTGGAAAGTGCAAAAAGTACAGTTTTGTACCTACCATAAATGTAGGTGTTCGAGTGTCTTCACTGCTGCAGTCATTACACTTGGGTTATCCTGCTGTCAGGCGGTCCCGCAGTCGGCCAGAGTTCCAAAGTCTTGGTCCGGTGTTGGTTGCCGTTGCCTCCTCCCTGACGTCAGTGCATCAGGGGTATACAAGAAGCAGCCAACGCCATTTTCTTCAGTTTTTCTTGCCCCAGATGTCAGGTGTCCCCAAAAAGATAGGCAATACATATTGCTTACAAAACATACAATAAGGTAAAAATAAAACCTTCAGTAACCAGCAAATACACCACATAGGTAGTATAGTGTAGACAGTTATAGATAAGCCCCAGCTAAGAAAGAGGGGATGGCGGGTGGGTAACCAGGACTGCAGCAGTGAAGACACTCGAACATCTACATTTATGGTAGGTACAAAACTGTACTATGTTCATCGTGTTTCACTGCTGCAGTCATTACACTTGGGTTGAATCCCAAAGCTGAGACAGGGTGGCTGGTTCTATAGAGGATTTGGTGTGGCTATGAGGCCCTGCAGTACTGCAGTGGCGAAGCCAGCTCTGGATCTAGAGTAAAGAGGCAAGTGATAATGCTTGTTAAAGGTGTGCACTGAACTCCAAGTTGCAGCTTCCAAAATTTCTTTGGTAGGTACTCCTCTAAGGTAGGCAGTAGAAGTTGCAGTTGCCCTGGTGGAATGTGGTCTAATGTTAGATGGTACAGGTTTCCCATGCTGTGTGTAGCAGAACCGGATACAGTGTCCTATCCACTTTGAAATGGTCTGCTTTGAAATAGCCTTTCCCTGTGATCTTGCACCATAAGATACAAACAATTGTTCAGTTTTTCTGAAAGCTTTTGTTTTGCCCAAGTAGAAGCGTAATTGCCTGTGTATGTCCAAGGAATGTAGAATTCTCTCTCCTTTATTCTGGGGGTTTGGATAAAATGTTGGCAAGTGAATAGTTTGGTTAAGAGCCACACTGGATACCACCTTAGGCATAAATGAAGGGTTTGTTCTTAAGGAAACCCTGTCTTGGTGGAAAATAATGAAAGGCTCCACTGCCATTAGTGCCTGTAGTTCTGAGACTCTTTGTGCTGTGGTTATTGCCAGTAGCAGAGCAGTTTTCCATGATACATATTTTAATTCTGCTGAATTGTCTGGCTCAAAAGGAGGTAAAGTGAGTTTTCCAAGACAAAATTGAGGTCCCAAGTAGGTGTTGGTGCTCTCCAGGGCGGTCTTATGTTTTTAGCCTCTCTGAGGTACTGCTTTAGCAATGGATGAGAGAAAATAGGAGGATCGGTGTTGTAATGAGCAGAGATGGCAGAAGCGTGGATCTTAATGGATGAGAAGGATAGTCCTTTGTCCAGCATCTCAGTTAAGTATTGTAGTATCTGAGGAATGTTAGGGACAAGAGGGTCAAGTCTTTGAGCCTGGTTCCAGGCACAGAATCTCTACCACTTTTCTGAATAAGATTTCCTGGTGCTAAGCCTCCTGGCCTCCAAATTGACATCCATAACAACTTTAGAGAGAGGTGTTGTCTGTTTGGCTAATGAATCTGCCATGCAGCCAGGGATAAGGTTTTGAGCTGACTGTGCAGGATCTGATTGTTTTGCTGAGTCAGAAGGTGTGGAATTTGAGGCAAAATCCAAGGTAGGCCTTGAGCTAAGTTGTTTAAGATTGGGTACCAATGCTGGCGTGGCCAGTTTGGAGCAATCAGAATCATCTGTGGTTTTTCTTGTCTGGCTTTTAGGAGTACCTTTGAAAGGAGAGGCAGAGGTGGGAAGGCATAAACGTTTAGGCTTTTCCAGCTGAACGAAAGAGCATCCACTTTCCAAGCTTGTGTGTGATAAGTCTTTGTTCAGAATTTTTGTAGTTGGCAATTCAGTGGGGAGGCAAAGAGATCTATGTCCAGGCACCCCCATTTTTGCATTATCATGCTGAAAACTTGTGGGTCTAATTTCCACTCGTGAGGATCCATGATGTTTCTGCTTAAGTCGTCTGCCAGAGTATTTTTCTTTCCTGGCAGGAATTGTGCTTGCAGATGAACTTGATAAGTTAGAGCTGTGTTCCACGAGGTCATGGCTTGTCTGCATAGGGGGTAAGAAGGAATGCTCCCTTGCTTGTTTATGTACCACATTACTGTGGTGTTGTCTGTCTTTAATAATAATTGTCCTGGATGTAGAAGGTCCTTGAAAGCTGTTAGGGCATTTTGTACAGCCGACATCACTTTTTGATTGATGTGAAGATGCATTTGGCCTGTGGTCCATTTGCCCTGAATGCATTTTCCTTCCATGTGTGCTCCCCCAGGCGTAATCCGAAGCATCTGTTGTTAAAGTCTGCCTGGCTGTGGGAAGAGTGAAAGGCTGACCCTTGTTGAGGTGACATGCCTGTGCCCACCATCGAAACTCCTGTTGTAGGCAGGGAATTAGTGGTATTACTATTTCCAAGTTGTGAGAGTACTGTGTCCAAACACATTTTAGGTACCACTGTAATTTCCTCATATACAGTCTGGCATATGGAATTAGTAATATCCAGGATGCCATGAATCCCAAGGTCTGCAGAATTTTTCTTGCAGGGAGTTGGGACTTAGTTGCCATCAATTGAAAATACTGAGTAAGTTGTCCTTGTTTGTCTGGCGTGAGATAAGCCATCTGGGCCGTTGTATTTAAGTTGGTACCCAGGAATATTATCTCTTGTGAGGGCACTAGTTTTGACTTCTTTTCGTTTACTGTGTACCCTAGGCAACTTAACAACTTTTTTACAAATGCCAGATGCTTTAGAAGAATGTCCTTGGTCTCTGCTTGAATCAGGCAGTCGTCCAGGTATGGATATATTTGAATTCCTTTTTGTCTGCAAAATGCAATTACTGGTGCCAGGCACTTGGTAAAGACCCTGGGCACAGTAAATAAGCCAAAGGGCAGTGCAGAGAATTGGTAGTGCATTGAACCAGCTATGAATCTGAGGTATCTTCTGCAATTTTGTCTGATAGGGACATGCAGGTATGCCTCTTTGAGGTCCAAAGTAACAAGCCAATCTTTCTTGCCCAACATGGGAAGGAGCTGCTGTAGTGTCAGCATTTTGAATTTCGGAACATCCAGATATGTATTTAGAGTGGAAAGGTCTAGTATGGGTCTCCAAGCTTTGTCCTTTCTGGGTACCAGGAAGAGTCTTGAGTAAAATCCTTGTCCTTGTTCCTGCTGTGGTACTTTTTGAATAGCTCTCATGTCCATGAGGGCTGTAATTTGTTTTTGTACCTCTGCCCATTGATTTTGTGGCAGGTCTGGCATTCCTTTTAGCCTTGGTAGAGTGTGAAAGTGGAACCTGTAACCTTGAGACACAATATTCAGCACCCATTTGTCTTGGGTGATTGCTTGCCAGTTTTGTGAAAAAAGTGCTAGTTTCCCCCCTAAGGGAGCTGCCAAAAGGGAAGAGTTTGGCATTGGAAGGGGGAAGTCATTGGGACTGTTTCCTGTAAGGTTGTGACTTGTCCTCACCTCCTTTTGGGTTTGAAGCACCCCACTGTCGTGGTCTGTAAGAGCCTTGGGGCCGAGATCTGCCTCTTGGGCGTCTGTATCTGCCTCTTTGTGGCCTGTCTGACACTGGAAAGGACCAATTTTTAGTAGGCCAATTCCTGCTAAATCATGGTGGCTGTACCTGTAAGAAATCCTTCACTGTTTGCATAGATTTTGCCTTATCGTCCATTTTCTTTAATACCTCTTCTGCCTTAACACCAAATAAAATATCTTGCTGTAAAGGAGCATCCAATAATTTTGCCTTAACATGGTCTGGTAAGCTTTGTTCCTTTAACCAAGCATGTCTTCAAATCACAGATCCTGTAACTGCTGCTCTACAAGAAGCTTCTAATGAATCAAAACCACATTGCAAAGTATGCTTTCCCACTTGTTCAGCTGCATGCAATAAATCCTGCATTTCCTTAAGATCAGGTTGTTCTGCACTTGTACTCATTTTCTGTTTTAACTGAGACAGTAAATATTGTTGATATTTAAGCATGTGGAACTGGCAGTTTAAAGCCCTCACTGCTAAAGTTGCAGAGGTGTAAACTTTCTTCCCCCATCTGTCTAATGCTCTAGAATCCCTGTCCGAGGGAACTGGATTTTTAGCCGTGGAGGCCTTTACCCATTTGGGACCCTGGGAAATAGTTTCGGGGTCAGCAGCAGGGTTTTTATAAAGAAATTTGTGAGAGTTAGGGACTCTGTAGTACCTGTCTGGCTTGACTGGAGCAGGGGGTAAAGAATCTGGATTTCAACAGGATTCAGAGAACACATCGTCCACAATATCCAACACTGGCGGAATAGCAAGGGGCCTGTGCTGAGGCAATAAAAGAAAGTCTCCGAGCCTTTTCTTGGATTCTGAGTAATCCTGGCTCTCCCAATGGAAATGCTCCCTCATGGCATGTAAAGTTTCCCCAAAAGAGTAATTCTCAGGAGGAGAGGCTGAAGGAACTGATTCTTCAGCATCAGAATCCTCATAGGGGGGTATAGAATATCCCTGGTCTGAAGAGGAATCAGAATATATTGAAACCTGGTCAGAGGAATCACAGTCTGTATCCTGCCTAGGCCTTTTATCGGGAGTGTGATGGGAACCCCTGATCAGAGTAATTAAGTCTTCGGCCATTTTGAGCATCTGCTTTTTAGGCATGGAGGCCTGTCCAGGTGAATGCTGTACTTGCTTCTTTGTCTTTAATGTAGTTTTAGACTTGGCTGTAGATGCAATGGAAAGTTGTGAAGGTCTGAAAACACCCTCAGAAGCAGATGCCTGCTCAGCGGCTCCAGACCCATCTGAAGGGTTAGTCTCCATAGGTCCAACACCTTGAGTATCCAGAGGCCTAGGCAACTCCACATGGGAGTCGGTCGCGGCCTGTGGCTCTAAGGTAGCGGGTGGTCAGGGGCTGTGAAAGCGCCTCACTGAGAACCGGCAACTGGCCTAGAAGAGGCTTCGTCGTCAGCTTTGGGCCTCGGATGCCTGTCCTTATCTTTGTGTTTTTTTGTGAATTCCGGTTGGTTGTTCTGATGGCATGGTATAATTAAACCTACGGCCAAAGTAATGGCGAGCAAAATCAAACAGACGCTTAATAGTGCGTTTGTTAAATCTAGCACAAAACCGGCAACTAGTGACGTCGTGATCTGGGCCTAGGCATGGAATACAGTAAGAATGAAAATCCTTATGAGGTATTTGCTTCCCACAAGAAATACAATTATTAACTTTTACTGACATCGGTCTGAGGCAAGAAAAAGTTTCATCAATGGGGTACTTAGCTTTACTGAAGACTTCGGTTCTGAAAATCGAATTTGATATCTCAGGAGTCGGCCGACCGGCACTTGCAAACTGCTTTTGCTTTGGGCACCGCACGGCAAGAAAGACTGAAGAAAATGGTGTCGGCTGCTTCTTATATACCCCTGATGCACGGACGTCACGGAGGAGGCGACAGCAACCGACGCCGGACCAAGACTTTGGAACTCTGGCCAACTGCGGGACCGCCTGACAGCAGGATAACCCAAGTGTAATGACTGCAGCAGTAAAACACGATGAACATCTACAACTTTCCAAAACTACAGCTAATAAGATGTAAACGTGAAGCATGTAGGAGCTTACTTTTTTGACACATTTCATTTTATTCTTTTTTGTAAATCTATCTTACATAATTTGACATTAGATGCATTAATGCTCACCTCTCTTGGCTCAGCATATTCAGTAAGGCTTCTTTCAAATTCTCCACTCTAATAACAAAAACTTGAACATTTTACCTCTGTTATTATTTCTGCATAAACGTCAGACTAACCCTGTGAGACAGCTAACACTCTGATTCTTACCTATTACTAGTGCTCTATCTTGTTGCTTTCCCTTTCCTGGTTACTGGACTTCTTCACCTTCATCTTTTTCCCTTGTCATATTTTCCAGTGCCCCTAGATACACATCTGCCTTTATTTTATTTTGTTTTTCCTTACTGGGTTGGTCCAACTGGATTTAGTCAAATAAATAAATACATTTTTCAGTGGAGGTCAGGGAGGAAAGCTGCAATATATTACAAACATTTTTAAACAGACATTCAGTAATATATATGAACAGACATTATGAAATATACATTAACAATGATGCTAATTTCTCCCTGGGCCTCCGCTGAAAACAGGATCTGTGGAACCTAGTCGGACATTCCCGGTCAACAAATGTTAAATAAATAAAAAAATAAATAAATAAATAATTAGATTACATTATTAAGAAATAAAGGAAAATGAGCATTTAAAGAAGTTTATTAGCAGGTTTGTCAAACAGATAAGTGATTAGAAATTGAAAGAAATGGAAGTGAGGGAAGGATTTTGGTAGGGCAGAAAATGTTAATGTTGTAATTAGGAGATGGTTAATTAAGCAGGTTCAGAAACAAAATCCTTCATCATTGTTGATGTATACTTCGTAATGTCTGTTCATATATATTACTGAATGTCTGTTTAAAAAGATGAAGGTGAAGAGGTGCAGTAACCAGGAAAGGGAAAGCAAGAAATTCTGACAAAGGTGGTGGCCATGATTCAATCTTACAGTGCTGAAATTCCAAGCCTGAAGACCTGGGAATCTGTCTACTTTATCATATTGATTTGAATGAAACATACTTCCCCAATTTAGTCAGCAATACTGTCTCACTTCGAGATGAAGACAGAAGACTAGACCCCCAGAGCTGCTGTTGAAAGCTCAAGGTAATTATGACCATCTTTCTCACGTGTCCTGACTAAGACACCTGAATAACAAGGATAAATGAGGGAATAAGCACAGAAAAGATCGACTGGTTGTGCCATTCTGAACACACTATAGGTATGCAACTGCATGCTACATATGTTAAGATATATACAGCAGCATTCATTTACAGCTTGAAATATTGAGGGCTTTTGAAGATACCTACTAAATAGGACTTCCACTTTCAGAATACACTATGGGTAGAATCTACTCCTTCAGCATCCATTTATTGTGAATGATGTGATCTATGAGGGATCTTACAATGTTTCAGTGATAAAACAAGAAAACAGACATTTACAGCAAGACACCACCATTTGGAAGTCTTCCAATACATATTTACTTAAGAACTGTTTGTACTGTATTGACTCAATTTACCTGCACCTCTACCAAGTTATCAAAGATCAGGGGATGCAAATGCTTTTTGTGCATGAAAAAGTGCCAAGAGTTCTAAACAGATAACATTCAGGTGAATTTCCATAGTATATAGTTCACAGTGTGCTCTGCAAGAATGACAGCAGTTATCTTTGGCAATCAGCACCGTGGGAGCTGTTCTGGAGAATGGGGAAACCTATTAGTATATTACAGAAAGCCATAAGAATCCTGAAGAGTTTCAAAAATCAAAACTGTTCAATATACTTTCAGAAAATTAAGCTGGTTCAAATAAAAAGGGAGAGTTTTAACCTGATATGTTTGTGACGCAAGATTTAATATAATTAATAGTTCATGTGCTATGAAATCAGCAGAAAAGAAAAGGCAGTGAGCATACGGGATACTTTACTGCCTATTATACCATGACCCCCCCAAAACGTGCACGCTGATTGGCCAGCGTGCACATTGTAAATCGAGTTATACTAATGGAAAAAGGACCGGTCGCCCGGACTTTTTTCCATTAGTATAACTCTACTTTTAAAACACTGTCTCGCTATGTTAAATGGGTTTAACATAGCGAGAGCTTTAAAATAAGCAACGGAGATCTCCGTTGCTTATTTTAGCTGTCTCGCTATGCTAAACCCATTTAACATAGCGAGACAGGTTTTAAAAAGCAACGGAGAAAGCAAGATCTCCGTTGCTTTTTATTCGCTATGTTAAATGGGTTTAACATAGCGAGACAGTTAAAATAAGCAACGGACATCTCCGTTGCTTATTTTAAACTGTCTCGCTATGTTAAACCCATTTAACATAGCGAAAACAGTAAAAAAGCAACGGAGATCTTGCTTTCTCCGTTGCTTTTGCCCACAACTCTGACGTACGCGCAGGCGCAGTACATCAGAACTACGCGGATGCCAGACATCTGCGGAAGGGCAGTAAACAGGCATTATACTATGCCATTATTTAAGAAAAGTAATAGTTTCTTTTCTTAAATAATGTCATGGTATAACAGCAATAACCCACTTCTGGGTGTGGTTAATGCTGTATTTACCACGTTGGCTTTGTTTGGTCCCTCGGGCTTCGCCCTCGGGACCAAACCACGCCAACCGTGGGTAAATCCAGCATTACCCACACCCAGGCATGGGTTATTGCTATATCAGCAACTACCCACTTCCAAACAGCAAGTAGAAGACTCAACACAGGCAGATAGTGATAGGCAATGAAAATACAGAAGTCTGCAATGAGGCACCCAAATAAAAGCACAAGTTTGCTTCCTGTACTGATGCTCCTGCACATCAGCTTTAAGGACAGAGGAACAACAGGAAGAATATTAAGAACTGCAAGAAAATAAACAGACAAAGCACTTTTTTTAAATGTTGTTATACTAAACATTCCCACAGATTGCTTTACAAATGCAATCATTGGGATTCAAGTAAAATCTAAAACCAGCACAGCTTGTGCAACACAATTCACCAAGGACAAGCTAGCATAGTGTAGGCTGCAAAATTAGTTAAAGGTTCCTGGTGTCATAGTGGAAGTTTCTATTAAATTCCAGAAGGATCCACCAATCAAACAAGCCAAGCAGTACATACATTAATCTAGCTATCACCTGCACTTAAAATGTGAATATTCTCAGCTAATTTCACTACAAGATGTCTTTTTCAGCCAAATTCGCAAGACAGTGCTCATATCCAAGATTGTCTAGTAGGGCACCACCTTCACACTTGCAGTAACATTAGTAGATGCTTATGCCTAGGGTGGTCCCTCCTTCCACCTCCATCCCTGAAATAATGCTATTGCTCCTGCAGAGGACAGCCTTCACTTTACCACCCAGTTGTTACACTCCAGGAACTTGGCTGATAAGGGGAAAAAACACCTTCTCCTGCTTCGCATTATCACTTGCCGTATTCCAAAAAGCATCCAGACGTTTTAGTTGTTTGCTAATTTATGTTCTGTTAACCAGCCTGCTCAACAGTGGCCTATTTTATTGAAGACCTGGGAAGTAAAGTTCCACGAAGTTACAAATTTCATGAACTTGTAAAGTAAGTCATCCATTTTCTGATGTCTTACTTTATTCCTTCACAGGGTTGCAGGGATTTTGAAGATTATTCAATTTACCAATGGGTACAAAGCACTGAAACACATTCTGGGCAGGATGCCGGTTATTCACAGGACACACACATTCATTCACATACCACACTATAAGCCTATTGGCAATTCAGAAAATGCCAATTCCCCTACTGCAAGGCTTCTCAGAGCTGGGAGAAAACTGGAAAACAAGGCGAAAATCCACATGGATACAGAGAAGGCATGAACATATAAATCATAATTTAAAATCAAGTCATGAGTGATATACATACAATTTGTATTTCTAAAGATAAAATTTACAAACACTTGGACTAAAAAAAGAGGTGCTGAACATGAGCAGTTTCAGCTAAGATATGGATAGTATAAACAAATGGGACTTTTTTTTTTTTTTTTTACTTGTGCAGGTTCTTTTTTAAATACCTTTATTAAATTGCCACTTAAGATCATATGCACACATACATTAATAGAAAAGAAAATAAACCATACCAAGAGCTTTTCCATTTTCACACATTACACGTTTTCTTTCTTTACAAATGTCTTTCAGTCCAACATTAAATATATTGCTCATTTCCTGCCTTCCCTTAAACATCACTCATCCTCCTGTATTCTGTACGTACTGCTCCCACAAATTCCACTTATTTCTATATAGTTTTCCCCTTCCCTTTCTAAAGACCCCACTTCCATTTTTTCTCTCTTTTATAAAATTCAATGCTTCAGATACAGTTGGTTAAGATTTTCATTAACGTTTTGTAGTAATCACTTTTTTCGACAGCCAGTAAAATGAAACTTCATAAGGGCTTACTGTGTCTAGGTAATTCAGATCGTGTGTCCCAACTCAAAATAATCATTTTCTTTTTTACAGCCATTTGCTCCCCCAATATTTCTGACAAATTCTCTGCAAGGAATTTTTAAAACTGCCAACACAATACATTCCCAAAACAACAAGTTCTCATTTACCTCTTTCTTCCCAATCACACCTGTTTCTAATTGAGAAATGCCTGACCTGTACATAAAACTAGAGAGACTAAACATATTTTCACTGCTTGTATCTTACTATCCATATTCTTTGAAGTCTGCTTGGGGTATAAAAATACCTAAGCAGATGGTTCCAAGGAAAAATCCTAAACTTTCTTGACTTTGTTGCATACTTGGGAGCCGTACAGTTTTCTATTTTTCGCTTGTAAACTGCTTTTCCAGTCGCTCTTCCCAACCTTTTCTAACTTCACTGATTATTTCTTATACCTGTCATGCAATATCTTATATGCCCTGCTAATTATCTCTAAGTGCAGCTTCTGTTCTAGATTTAACTAAAAACCCCACCACAGCAGGTCTTTCATTTAAGATTGCCCTATCCCTTTCTGTTTCCCTACACTCTGGTTATCAATCTTCAATAAGGAAGGCAATTTCTATACTGGAGTCCAAACTTCTTCTTGGCCTCATTGCTCTCTTTTACCTTTCTCTCTCTAGTTATTTACTCCCAATGCCTTTGTTCCTTTGCTAGTTTTCTTCAGTAAATTCCAGTCCCCTACTGCTTATTTTCTGCCTCACTACTTGCTGTCATCCTTATTGGCAAAATATCCTTTCTCCATTCCCATGTTGGTTTAGCTCTTAAAATACTTCCTGGAACTTTATGAATATAATATTCCAAAAGGTATTTATTATTCTCTTTGAGGATCAGCATATTCTCCAAGGATCTGCATCCAAAATCCCAATCTCTGCTTATTTCTTGACCCCCCCACTTCATAATCATCATCCCTTTCCGCTCTGAATTATAACCTTTTGCTTGTATTCATATACAATCCTTAACTGTGTAGCCCTAAAATATCCCTTCAAATTAGGAAATCCTAAACCACCTTGTTCTATTGGGGGGGATCAACTTATTCCACGCAACTCTTGTTCTCTTTCCCTCCCAGACAAATTCCTTATTAATTCTCCACAACTTCTCTGGTTGATAAAAATATGAATGACTTGCATATAAAACCAGAGGGACTAAAAAATATTTTCATTGCTTGCATCTTACTATCCATATCCATGAAAAAGATCTTCCATTTTCTCTGTTTACATATTATCTTTGTTTACTCTTTCCACAAATTACTAGCTGTCATAACAAAAACCTTTTTAATCCATACTCCTAAATACTTTATCTTAGCACGTCCCCATAAATACGGGTATTGCTAAACCAAGTTAAGTTCATAATTTACAGCTATAGCTTTTATCTTCATTAATTTTGCATCTCAAAAAGACTTGAAAATGTCTCACTGTTCCACAACACCAAAATGTACTTTTCTGGATTTATTAAGTAAATAATATCACCTGCAAATAAAGCCATACCAAATATATCCTTCAATTTCTCAATCCCTTATTTTACTTACTAATGACCAAATATAAAGCAAAAAACAAAGGGAAAGAGTACATCCATGCCTTATTCCTGTGTTCAAACAACTTATCAGAAAGAAACTGTGTGCAGGTCCTTTTTAAGAAAAAATATGAATGCAATTTCATCCTAAATTTAGCCTTACAGATAGTGACCTTAATGTTACTTAAAACTTGTTCCAGACAATGCCAACATTATTATACAAAGATCACCACACACACCCTGTGACGTTTAGATCACTTTATTAAGTTTCTTCAAGAGGATCTACACTATGCCAGAAAAATGGTAAAACACTGAAGGAGTAATTAGTTGCAGCAGCTGAAAAGTAGAATTGGAAATCAGGGAGTAAAACTAGGAGTTAAATTAACTTTTGATTGACAGGTAAACAGAATACATCTACAGTGCTGGATCCTAGCAGTTACATGACTAACAAATCTAGTACATTTCATGGGGAACACACAAGAGTGCACCAAAGGCAGCCTAATAACTACAATGGTGGCTCAATCCATTACAGTTATTCCAAAAGGTTTGATGGGCTGTTTAATCATACTGGTGAAAACTTGTCAAGAGTGTTGTACACATGTTAACACCAGAGTACAGGGCCAGTGATCTGGATCAAACCCACAATTATCCACACTTGCGTGATGAAATGATTGCAAAAGTATTGAAAAATACCAGTTCAGTAAAGCAGCCACTACACCTTAGGAGAAAACAGGCATGTCCCCAGTGAATTTTACCAGCAAGGAAATAATGCATTTCTTAAACAGTTCAGAGTAAATCAGCAACGACCCACAGAAATAATCTGTATATAAAGCAGCTAAATACTCCCAAGCATTTAAATATACATTTTCTCCACTACAGTGTAAAACGATACAAAAATTGTCCTTAACGTGCCTCTTTAGGATGCTAATATAAATGTCACAAGATTTATACCACCTCTAACAAAAGGAGGCATTTTGTGCCACGTATGCATGTACTTAAGTATATAAATACATCCTTTCAATTATGCTATCTTTTTTTTGCTTAGTTAACTGTCCACAGAACTACTAACTATGGTTCTTCAAAAGAAGTGGACGCAGCACTGGACAATTTCCTCAATGAAAAAAAGAATCACTGTTGCATCAACAATGCAGGTGGAAATGGGGGAACTTCCAAGATGCCTGCCCAGTGATTAACATGTAGATTACAGCTCTCCCAGTGTGAAAACAAACAGCGGAAAAAGGCAAGTAAAAGATATCAATTTGAATAAAATTCAATAGCCAATGAGCAAATTACACTGCCTGGATGCCAACAAAGTAGAATTGTGTTGAAAGTAAGACAAAATCTACCAGAAAAGAAGAAAAACTCTAGCTGGGAAGAATCTTGCAGCTGTTCTGCTAAAAGCAATTTACATTTCAGCTTTGTCCAAGGGATGGCTTCCAGGAATTTAGAGGGAAAACATCATAAATGAAATGCAAGAACATACTTAAAATAAGTGAAATAATTACGGAATATACAGTCATATAACAAAAAGCTGGAAAAAAAACAGAAGTTTTAACAAGCTATTTAGATGAACTGATAAAAAGTACAGTTGTGTACACTTACCATAAATGCAGATGTTCGAGTGTATTCACTGTTGCATTCATTACATTTGGGTAATCTGCTGGCAGGTTGCCCTCAGTCGGCCTGATTAACAAAGTCTTGGGTCCTGCGTCAGTTGCTGTCCCTTCTTCCATGACGTCAGGTCATCAGGGGTATAAAACATGCAGTCGACACCATTACATCAGTTTTTCTTGCCCCAGATGTCAGGTGCCCCCCAAATGGGGAGCAAAATATAAATAAGTAGTTAAAAACACCAAAATATACCTCCAAACAAAAGCAAATACGCCAAAAAGGCTTTTAAGTATAGTAGAAGAAAGTAGAGGTATAGTAAGAGAAAAACAGGGGGCAGGAGGGAGGGTACCAGGACTGCAACAGTGAATACACTCGAACATCTACATTTATGGTAAGTGTACACAACTGTACTATGTTCTTCATGTTTCACTGTTGCAGTCATTACATTTGGGTAGATTCCCAAAGCTATGGTTGGGAGAATGGATTTATACAGCATTAAGACGAGTTATAAGGCCCTGTAAAACAGCAGTGGCAAAGCCATCTCTGGATTTAGAGAAAACTGGTAAGTGATAATGTTTGGTGAAAGTATGAACTGAACTCCAGGTAGCAGCTTCTAGAATATCCCCTGGTAGGCACACCTCTGAGAAAGGCTGTAGAAGTAGATGCAGCCCTGGTGGAATGAGATCTGATCCCCTGGGGGATAGGTTTTCCATGGTGCTTACAGCAGAAATGAATGGAACGGCTTATCCATTTAGAAATGGTTTGCTTTGAAATAGCCTTCCCCTCTGCCCCTGCAGCAAATGCTACCAGCAGTTGTTCAGATTTTCTTCGAGATTTAGTCCTGTACAAGTAGAATCTAAGTTGTCTCTGTACATCCAATGAATGCAGAATCCGCTCCACCTTGTTCTGTGGATTGGGAAAGAAAGTTGGCAAATGAATGGACTGATTAAGAGCCACACTGGATACCACCTTGGGCATGAAGGATGGATTGGTCCTGAGTGACACCCTATCTGCATGAAAGATGATGAAAGGCTCCACTGCCATAAGGGCCTGTAATTCAGATATCCTTCTAGCTGAAGTGATTGCTAAAAGGAAGGCTGTTTTCTAGGAAAGAAAATTTAAGTTTGCAGTAGCAGCTGGCTCAAAAAGTGGTAGAGTGAGTTACATATACAAAGTTAAGGTCCCAGGCAGGGGTTGGAGCTCTCCTGGGTGGTCTCAAGTTTTTGGCCCTTCTGAGATACTGCTTTAGCAGAGGATGAGAGAAGAGGGGTGAGTCTGTGTTGTAATGAGCTGAAATGGCTGAGGCATGGATTGTTATGGAGGAGAAAGACAAGCCCATGTGAAGCATCTCAGTTAAGTATTGCAAAATATGAGGTAAATTGGGTGCTGCTGTGCTCATCCCCTTGAGATTGATTCCAGGCACAGAATTTTTTCCATTTGTCAGCATGAGATTTTCTAGTACTGTCTTCTCGCCTCCAAAATGACATCCATCACAGGTTTGCTGAGGGATGCTAAGGAGGAATTTAAATGATTAGACAAGCTGCAAGATTCAATGTTTGGAGTTGAGGGTGCAGAATTTGGTTCTCCTGCTGAGACAGTAAGGAAGGTGTCTGAGGCAGGTGCCATGGAGAAATTAGTGACACACTGCGCAGAAGTGGGTACCAGTGTTGACGAGGCCAGTCTGGAGCAATCAAAATCATTTTTGGTTTGTCCTGTTTGACTTTTAGTAGAACTTTAGAAAGGAGAGGCAGAGGGGAAAGGCATAGACTGATAGGTTTTTCCAGCTGAAGGACAGAGCATCCACTTTCCAGGCTTTTTTGTGAGGAGTTCTTGTGCAAAATTTATCCAACTGATAGTTCTGGGGTGAGGCAAAAAGATCTATGTCAGGGCTCCCCCATTTGCTCGTCAACATGTTGAAAATCCGTGGTTCCAGTTTCCATTCGTGTGGGTCCATGAGATTTCTGCTTAGTTCGTCTGCCAGAATATTCAGCTTTCCTGGCAGGAATTGAGCTTGTAGTTGCACTTGGTAGCTCAAGGCCGTTTTCACAATGCCATGGCTAATCTGCAGAGGGAGTAAGAATGTGTACCCCCTTGCTTGTTTATGTACCACATTACCGTGGCATTGTCCGTCTTTACCAGTAGTTGTCCTGGATGAAGGCAGTCCTTGAAGGCTGTCAGTGCATTCTGTACAGCTAGCATTTCTTTTTGATTGATATGAAGGTGCATTTGATTTGGGCTCCATTTGCCCTGAATGTACTTCCCTGCCAGATGAGCCCCCATGCATAGTCTGATGCATCTGTAGTTAGGGATTGGGCGGCAGGGGGTGGTGTGAATGGCAGTCCCTTGTTTTGGTGGCAGGCCTCTGCCCACCATAGGAACTCTAGGCGCAGGCAAGGTATGAAAGGAATCATTGTTTCCAGGCTGTGACAATGTTGACTCCATAAACTTTTTAAGTACCACTGAAGTTTCCTCATATGCAGTCTTGCATATGGAATTAGAAGAATGCAGGGGGCCATGAACCCCAAAGCTTGCAGTATTTGTCTTGCAGATAGCAGGGTTTTTGTGGTCACCTGTTTGAAGTAAGTCACCAAATGAATTTGCTTTTCTGGCGCAAGGAAAGCAATCTAGGCAGTTGTACTCAAGCTTGCACCCAGGAATGTAATTTTTTGAGTGGGTACCAGTTGTGATTTTTTTTCGTTTATGGTGTACCCTAGACAGGTTAGAACGCTTTTTACAAATGCCAGATGTTTTAGAAGAGTGGCTTGGTTTTCTGCCTGAATTAGACAATCGTCCAGGTATGGATATATTTAAATATTTCTTTGCCTGCAAAATGCAATTACTGGAGCCAGGCATTTTGTGAATACCATGGGCGCAGTAGACAAGCCAAAGGGCAGTGCAGAGAACTGATAATGCATGTAGCCTGCGTTGAAACGTAGGTATCTTCTGCAAGATTCCCTGATTGGGATATGCAGGTAAGCCTCTTTTAAATCTAGAGTTGCCAACCAGGCATCCTTGCCTAGCATAGGAAGTAACTGGTGAAGAGTCAGCATCTTGAATTTTGGAATGTCTAGAAATGTGTTTAGAGTAGACAGGTCCAGAAATGGACACCATGATTTGTCTTTTCTGTGTACCAGGAAAAGTCTGGAATAGAAACCTTGTCCCTTTTCCTCTTCTGGTACTAGTTGAATAGCCCCAAAGTTTAGGAGGGAAAGTACTTGTTTCTGAGCCACTGCCCACTGATTTGGGGGCAGGCCTGGCCACCCGTTTGGAGTTGGCAACGTGCGAAAATGAAATCTGTATCCTTGGGACACTATTTAAAACCCATTTATCCTGGGTTATAAGTTGCCAGTTTTTTGCATGTAAAGCCAGTTTTCCCCCCAAAGGGGCAGCTGCGAGGTAAGTGCTTGGTAATTTTAAAGGAAAGTCATTGAGACCGTTTACCATGGGGTGGTGTCTTGCTATTTCTAGATTTGGATGTGGAAGCACCCCATTGCTTAGTTCTGAAAGTCCCTTGGGACTGAAACTTGGTGCTTTTGGAGTGTCTGGGTTTGGCTTGAGTGGATCTGGAAGGAGCGGGAAAGGACCAGTTCTTAGTAGGCCAGTGCCTACTAAATCTTGGAGGTTGTACTTGTTTATTTATTTATTTACATTTGTTGACCGGGAGTGTCCGACTGGACGTAGGTCCATCTTCAGCGGAGGCCCGGAAGAAAAGCTCCACAGTTAAAAATAAACAGACAGTAGTTACATTGGATTACATAGCGATTAACAATTTAACATAGCAATTACTTACAACATATTTACAGATGAAGAACATAGCACATCAGAAGACAACTAGAATCTTTATCTGTGAAGTACACTTGTAAGAAATATTTCACAGTTTGCATAGATTTAGCTTTATCTTCCATCTTTTTTAGAACTTCTTCAGCCTTATTGCCAAACAGACGGTCCTGCTGCAAAGGACCATCCAACAGTTTTGCTTTAACATGATCAGGCAGAGATTGCTCCTTAAGCCAAGCATGCCTTCTAAGCACAGAACCAGTAACAGCAGCCCTGCAAGAGGCCTTTAAGGAATCAAAACCACATTGCAAAGTAAGCTTTCCAACTTGTTCAGCTAAATGCAATAAATCCTGTAAATCCTTACTTTCCACAGTCAGAAATCAACATCATTTTCTGTTTAAGCAGTCACATGATATGCTGTTGATATTTTAGCATATGGAATTGACAGTTTAAAGCCCTGATTGCCAAGGTTGCAGAAGTATAAACTTTTTTATCCCATCTATCCAGCACTCTGGAGTCTCTATCAGAAGGGGTAGGATTTTTAGCAGTAGAAGCCTTAATGCCCTTGGGCCCCTGAGAAATGGTTTCAGGGTTCGCAACAGGATTTTTGAAAAATAATTTGTGGGACTCTGGAACCCTGTAGTATCTTTCTGGTTTACTAGGGACCAGAGACAGGGAATCAGGGGCCATACTGGATTCCTAAAACACATCAACAACAATGTCTAGTACAGGAGGTATAGCCAAAGGCCTACGCTGAGGAAGAAGGAAATCCCTCAGCCTCTTTTTGGATTCAGAAAAATCCTGACTTTCCCAATGGAAATGCTCCCTTAAGGTAAATTTCCCCAAATGAAAAATCCTCAGGGGAGAAGCAGAAGGAATGGAATGCTTTGCATCACAGTCCTCATAAGTAGGAAT
This sequence comes from Protopterus annectens, assembly GCF_019279795.1. NCBI lineage: Eukaryota > Metazoa > Chordata > Ceratodontiformes > Protopteridae > Protopterus > Protopterus annectens. The sequence goes on from NC_056748.1 coordinate 362,529,075, forward strand.
TGACAAATCCAGGTCATTAGAAGAGTCAGAAGAAACAGAATCCTATTCAGAAGCTTCATAGTCAAGTTTAGCCCTAGGCCTCTTGGAAGGGGGGGGGTGACTACCCCTGATTAGAGTAATTAAATCTTCAGCCATTTTGATCATTTGTTTTTTAGGCATAGGGGCCTGAATATGTGGCCTGGGCATCGGTTTTTTACACATAGATGGAGATTTAGGCCTTAGTATGGAAGGTGGAGTCGGTTTAATATGCAAGTCTGTAGGCCTGAATACACCCTCAGAAGCTGGTGCCTGCACAGCGGCTCCGGACCCATCCAAGGTAGAGACATCTGCAGGTTCCATAGGTGAGGCATCTCGCGGCATACCGGACTCCAAATGGTCTCAGTAGAGGCCTATGAATCAGAATTAGCGGGTATCAGGGGCTGCAAAAGCACCTCACTGAGTACCGGCGAACTGGTGACTGGCTAATGAGAAGCATCGTTGGCAGTTTTGGACTTCAAAGGCCTGTCTCTTTTTCTTTGTGTTTTTTCGGTATTCTGGTACTTGGATGGCTAACCGACGTCATTTCTGGATAATTAAACAGAGAACTGAAATATTTAGAAGCACAAATGTACAGACGACGGATAGTGCGTTGATTAAATAAAGCACAAAACCGACAGCAAGGTACGTCGTGGTCAGGGCCTAGGCAAGGAATACAGTACAAATGAAAATCCTTATGAGGTATTTGCTTACCACAAGTAATACAATTATTAACTTTTACTGACACCGGTAAGGAGCAAGAAAAAGTTTCCGCAACGGGGTACTTAGCTTTTAGTTGAAGACTTCGGTTCTGAAACTCGAAAACAAAAATTTCAGGAGTCGGCCGACCGGCACTTGCGAACTGCTTCTGGCACCGTGTTGCAAGAAAGACTGATGTAATGGCATCTGCTGCATGTTTTATACCCCTGACGACTTGGCATCATGGAAGAAGGGACAGCAACCGACGCAGGACCCAAGACTTTGTTAATCAGGCTGACTGAGGACAACCTGCCAGCAGATTACCCAAATGTAATGACTGCAACAGTGAAACATGAAGAACATCTGCAAAAATCAGAAGGTGAAAGGAAGAAAAGGCTGGCTGAGTATGAGGTTTCCCAAAAAGAGCTGTTTCAAAATAGTACAGCTAGAAGACACTGGATGCAGAGAAAACCTGAAATGTTCTGCTGCACCCGAGAAGCAGGAATGAAAAGTCTGCATCCTTTTATAAAAAAAAAAAAAAAAAACTGCATTCCTTTTATAAAACTAAAAATACACAATTGGACTGGTATTCCACTGCTGGATTTGTTATTTAATTTTACATTGCATTTTAAAGTTCTACTTTTAAGTAAAGTGGTTTATTCATCATGTGATTCAAGGGTGTGTACTTAAGCAAGCAGTTTAATTTACTTTGATAGTTCTGAAGAAGACCTTACAGGTAGGAAGCGCTTAACTATTAAAGATTCTTTGTTATTTTCGCATTTTCTCCAGTTTGTAGTTGTTTTTAGTAAAAAATGCAATCATACCAGCAGAAAGAGATTCCCCTAATAAAATTCTGACAGAAAGGAAAAGTAGTACAAATTGGGGACAGTAATGCATTTGTGGAGAACGATTATTCACTGTACACCAGTCAGAAGAAAATCATGTTTACCAGAGCAATCAGGGAATGCCAACGGGCAGATTTGAGGTTCAAACCCCGCTGTCTTCAGAATATTTTTCCTAGAGGATCAAAAACATTTTTGTTGCAGAATAGGTCAAGGAGGAAATACAAAAGTTTAGCCAATAAAGAATGCGCCAGCAAACAGAAAGGGACCCTGATGCTCATTCTTCTAACAATAAGAAAGTCCACAGAGATACTGTAACAGTGAAACTTTTCCTGCTGTTCCAAAGAAAAATGCCTGAGTGACAGAAATAAGCACAGGAGCTAACTTGAAGAATCAGATGTTCCTTGGACTTGGACCACAAAGTAGTGCTAGGAGATGAAGGTGAACAGTAACAATATCAGTAACACTGTAAAATTAGTGAATACATGGGAAACTAAAGCACCATCACATTATATACAGGTGTAGATACAGGATAAGACATGTGAAATGTGGCTTTGCAAGAAGAAATGGCTGAAAAATATGGGAACTTCGTTTACTGTGTTAAACTAGTAAGCGAAATGTAAACCAAATTCTACAATTTATACCATTAATGTATAGAAGGACATTGAAGGGACTGAAAAAGTAAGTAAAACAGATTTTGTTCTTACTAATATTTGTATAAAAATATATTAATTGCCTGTTGTGTTGTAAAGTAGTTTTGTGTACGGTGCTGTCAGAAGTATCTTAGATGTGAGGTGGTGGGAGTCTTATTAGTGACTGCTGTACATGTTAAAGATATTAAAGCAAGAAAATACACTAGCACAGTAAGTAAAGCTGGAAAGATGCAAGTTAAAGTTATATAATGCTGTGATCTTGGGCTGCTGGTTTGGGGGCTGTAAAAGTCTACTCATCACATTATATGCAGGAATAAGATAATGATTTCACCTGTTTCTCCAAGGGTGGATGCCTGGATTAATGTACTTAATTTAAGCTACAGACAAGGCAGGGGGAAATTCATGAAGGTGAAGTGACGTGCACACCTCTGTGTCTATGTCTTGGAAACCTTTTCGCATTAAGAAATAGCCCTAACATGGTACAGCATAGTGCTCTAACATGAAGACGTGCAACTCCATATAGGGCTAGCTCTGCAGCCAAGGTGAATCCTAATGATTAAAGTCCAGGGGAGAAAATACAGTGGATATAAAAAGTGTACACACCGCTGTTAAAATGCCAGGTTTTTGTGATATAAAAAAATGAGACCACAATAAATCATTTCAAAACTTTTCCCACCTTTAATGTGACCTATAACCTGTACAATTCAATTGAAAAACAAACAAATATGTTAGGGGAAAAATATAAAAAATAAAAACGTACAATAAGCTGGTTGCATAAGTGTGCACAGCCTTAAACTAATACTTTGTTGAAGCACCTTTTGATTTAATTACAGCATTCAGTCTTGACTTGGTAATATTTGCCCACTCTTCCTTGCAAAAGGGGGAACATGCTAGCCACAAGACAACTACAAATGTGTCATAACGGAATGTAAATTACTGCGGTGACTGGAGGGTGAGAGAAGCACACTAACTATCAGGGCATACTAGACATGTGTAATGCCACTTCAGCTATTATTAGGACTGGGTGGAGGAACCTCAGGAGAGCAGCCAGGTTAGCAACAGGTGCAGGGACTGTAGTGTATGTTTGTGGTTTGTGCACTTGTGTGTGTGGGAGAGTGACGGGGGAGGGGGATACCAAGCAGCAGTTTACCATGTTGATTGGGAGATTGTCAATGATCTGCACATCTAGGCACAATCTGTGATTTAGACACATGCAAATTAGTCAACAATGAGGTCTTTGCTCATGCTGACTAGCACGTCTCTGAATCACTAAATACCACTTTGTGGAAGCAGGGCCTTTTTAGTTTCAGAAGTACAGTTTGTGCTAGGTCTTTATTGAATTCATTGGAAGATTTTTTAAACAAATATACTACAAAAAGATGAAATGATGAAAAGTGTGGAAAATGGCAGTTTTTGCTTCCATTTACAGTCATTAGATATTTCATTTTTCATTAGCAAATGTTTTCAGTGGGAGACAAAAAATCTACAGTTGTAAGCAATTAATCATGATGTACAGTGTGTTTTGAACAGAATTTACTAATTCTTTCATGCATCTGCAAAGTTATTAGCTTTTTTTCTCACTATCAACTGAAAAACACTGTATGCTGAGGAGCAGTATGATTAACATCTAAAGGTATATTGGCAACCAGTTCAGTGAAAAGTAAATGAATCTTGAAACTGTTAGAGGTGAACAAGTTACACAAGTAGTTGCCAATCAACAGCCTTAATACTTTAAAGCATGTAATGTAACAGTAAACAATTTAGTTTGTTTATTTAAAGGTTGCCAATGCACTTATCTCAGGGTTAAAAGTTAATGTTTACTGAAAGCATGCTAGTTGTCTTTTTTACATCTGGGAGGGAAATAGAGATAAGAAAAGAATAGACAGTAATCAATGCAAGTGGGGACTCAGGCTCTAATAAGTACTTTAGCACAGATAATCTTAATTTATAATACGGAATGCCTGTGGGTACAGCTGTCAATTTAGAACAACTGCCCCATTCTGGAAGACTAAACTTCATTTTTTGAAAAACTGCATAGCTTTGTGCATTTGTTAGAAGTTAAAAGGAAATGGGGGCTCTGACAACCTATTTTTTCTGTTTTTACTATTTACTGAATTACAAAGCATTAACAAATGTGAAAAGAAGAAGCAATTGTGGGGATTTCCAAGATGGCTGCACATTAACAGCTTAATTTCAGATCTCCCAGTGTGAAAACAGAACCTCAAAAGAGACAGCCAGTGAACTATTTTGGGTAAATGTCAGTAACTGTATAGCATGTACTGCCTGGATGCCACCAAAACAGAAATTCAGAGAACCTAAAAGAAAATCAACCACAAAAAGTGAGGAAGAAACAATGAATTTGAAGAATTCCACAACTGTCCAGCAAAAATCAGTTCAAGCTCCAGCTCTGGTGCAAGACATGACCTCCAATAACCTAGAAGAAAAAATAAGGCAAAGGTAATCAGAGCTGGTAAAAATAAATGAAACACTGCTTGAGTATATCAACTCAAATATCTAAAGGCTGGATAAAACTGAAGAAGCTTTAAACAGATATTCAGATGAGGTGATAAAACTGCAAAAATTGGAGGTCAAAATGATGAAAAGGCTAGCTGAATATTAGACTGCTCAAGAAGAGAGGTTTCAAAAAATAAAAGAAACAGAGGACAGAGCATGCAGGGGAAACCCGAGATTTTATGCTGTACCAGAGAAGCTGGAATGAGAACAGACTGTATTAATTTTATGAAAGCACAAATAAGCAACTGGACTAGTATTCCACAGCAGGAGTTGTTAAATGAAAGGGCACATCATGTGTACACTCCAAACTTGGCAATGAGAAAGCAACATAGACCTTTAATAGTAAAGATGCAATCATACAAGCAGAAGTTGATTCTGACAAAACTGTGGCAGAATAATAAAATACTGAAAGTGGGAGACAAACTGTGGAAAATGAATACTCACTGTACATCAGGTAGAAGAGGAGTAAATTTATTCCACTAATCAGGAATATCGAGAAGCAGGCATCAGATTCAAACTGCTTTGTCAAGCTATCTTCAGAACATTCTTTCCTGGAGGGACAAAATCATTTTTGGCAGAGAATATGCTAAGGAGGAAATACAGAAGTTTATCAAACAAAAAGTGAGCTGTGAAATGGAAGGAGATTCTGCTGCTTGTTTTCCTGGTGATAAAGACCACAGAGAAACTGTGCCAGGGAAGGATTTTCCAGTGTTTCAAAGGAAAATGCTTCAGACAGAGAAAGCACAAGAGTTGACTAGAAAAAACAAGAGTATGTTGGAAAGGAAGCAGAGACTGGATTTGGGAGATGGAGATAAACAGGAATAAAACCATCCACTTGGAAACTGACAAATAAATGTGGAATTATAAAACATTAATTATCTCTGTGAAACATGACAGAACAAAAAAACCTGGAAATATTGGACTTTTTACTATGCGTAGGGGACTTTAAAGCACATGCCCTATTTCACGTCATTAATGTCTGGAGAAACTCAGGAAAGAGGAACAGGAAGGAAACAGTTAGTTATAAGTAAACAAACTAATTCTTGACAGTAATATTTGCAAAGAGCATAATATCTGCATGCTATAAAGTAAAGTCTTCTCAGTTATTTTCAAGTATAATGGGGAAACTAAAACAGGTGCCCCTGTTTTTTTCCCTTCTTTTCTCTTTATCCGTGTTCAGTTTTAAGAAATATAGGCACTGCAATGTAAAAAAGTATGTTCAAAAGAGTATGATACAAGAATAAAATGTGCTTTTTCCCATACTTCCATAGGGGGATGACTGGATTAAGGCTCTTGGCTTTCTCTAGTAACACATTTTAAGAGAAAGCAAATAAATAACATTGACTATAATAAAGCTCTTCTCTAGGAAATAACTAACTAAATAAATACCTGTAGAAGCAACTCTGTATCTTTTTCTCAATTCTCCACAGAGACAACCTGATAAAGAGCAATAAAAACAGAATACTTTTTTTCTTTCAATGGCTTTCTTTCAATGGCTAGGAGACAGTGTTTTCTTCTTCTTCTGCTTTCGGCTTTTCCCGGTTAGGGGTCGCCACAGCGGATCATCTGTCCGCTCATGATTGGCAGTGGAGTTTTACAGTGTCGAGTTGCCAGCCTGGCGCCCAACCTTCCACAGAAGGCACACACATGCACAGACTCACACCTAGGGCCAATTTAGAGTGTCCAATTCATCTACTGCATGTCTTTGGGATAAGGGAGGAAACCGGAGCACCCGGAGGAAACCCACGCGACCACAGGGAGGACATGCAGACTCCGCACAGAAGGCACCCCAGCCGAGAATCAAACCGGAGAACCTCTTGCTGTGAGGTGACAATGCTAACCACTGCACCACCATGGCTGCCCAGGAGACAGTGTTTTCTGACGGTCTTCAATTCTTTCCTCATTCAGGGAGAGCAATAAAGATAAGACTAAACCAGACAATACTTAGTAGAAGCACAGGCTGTACCCATACGTCTTAGCATGGATAAAACTCCTTTTACATTACCCAAGCCTGTGACTGTGGCTGTCAGTCTGGGACAATTGTTCCAATTAGGAAGGTATAACTTCAATATTTGAAGATGTACATAGTTTTGTATGTTAATATTAAGTTAACAAGTTTTTGGGGTGTATTAGGGTGTACTTCTTTGAGGGCTTTAAATAAAACAAAAAGTTTTGTAAGATGTGGCATAGGCTCAAATGGATATGACAAGAAACTGTATAAAAAGGTCAACCTGCCAAACATTAGTGTGCCATTGTAACACAAAAGCTGGAACTAGATGCTTAACAAAAAATCTGTTACAAATAAAAGGTGGGAATAATGACTCATAGTGACCCTTTCAATACTATCTTTAAATGTTAATGGTTTCACAGCTATATACAAAAAAAGAAAGAGTAGTGAACTATATTAAATGATGTAGAGTGCAAATAGCTATGCTACAGGAAAGAAATTTGTAAAGAACTGAACATGTGAATTTGATACAGAAATGTTTTCAAGATGGTTAATCAGTGGAACACCTGGGACAAAATAAAACAGAAGTACTTATACTAACTGAAAAAGGAGCTCAAATAGTGATGGAAGAGGGTAAAATTATAATAATGGCAAATATGTAGCACTAAGGGGCTACTGGCAAGACAGAAGGATTACACTGGCATGTATTTAAATTCCATCTAAAATTGCTAGAATGGGGTTTAAGAAATTTTGAGGAGAAGTAATCAGTTTTCAGCAGGGAATATTACTTACAAGTGGTAACTGGAACTTGATTTGCAGCAGGGAAGGTGCATCTGAGGGGTAGATTTTTAAAGAAATTTATAAAAAAAATATTTGGCATGGTAGATGTGAATTCAGTAGAAGGAGTTTGGTGTGAATTTACATATTATTCCCCACGACACAAAAACTGGGCTACACTAAACAGAACTTACATTTCACAGGTGCATTGCATTTAATTGAAAAATGTTGATACGCATCCAATAACTATTTAAGATAACATGCCAATAAGAATAAAAACCCAGGGTAATGAAATAAACAAGAGGTACTAGCATTTTCCCACCTATTTGTTAAAAAGAGATGAACTTAAGGAATGGGTAGTGGAAATTATTCAGGAGTTATTAGTGAGGACCGAAATTTCTTCTGAAAATATAGCTATGAAATAGAATAAAATTAATGTGCAGTTTAAAAAAGGGGTGGAAGTAAAAGAAAGAGATATGACTGAGAAACAATAATAATTATTTAGAGGGACTGACAAATGTTAAAGTATTGCAGAACAGAGGGAATCTCACAGGACAAGAACAGGAGCAATTGCAGAATGCTAACCGGAAAATAAAGGATTACCTCTATAATACGCATGAGTTTGAAAGATTCCTCTTAAGCAACTGTTTTTTTGCTAATAATGCCAGAGCACAAAAACTTTTATTCCAATGACTCAGACAACAGAAAGTGGAAAGGGTTGTTGCCAAGCTTAGGGAGCCTATAACAAGGAAGAAAACAAGAGATCCTACAGAGGTACTAGAAATGCTTCAGAAATTTTATGAAAGTCTGTATAAATCAGAGAAATATGAAGATCAAGAAAAGGTACAAATGGAAATGTTTACGGAAGAATCAAATACACCACGGTTAGAGATAGATTAGGCTCAATTACTAATAGTTAAGACTGGAACAGCAGAGATGAAAATAGTTTATGCATAATGAATAAACAGGAAAGTCCCCAGGAATAGATGGTATTCCTGTTGAAGTTTGGAAGCTAAGAGGGAAAACTGATAAAGATATGGAAGGTTTTGTTTAATGGTACTTTAAGAGCAGGAGAAGCACCAACTTCCTGGAAGAAAGTGGTGGTGGCTATAATACCTAAAGAGGGTAAAGACCCATCAGGATCCAGCTTCATACAGACCCATTTCAATCCTAAACCATGATTATAAAGTGTTTATGTCTATAATGGCTAAAAGAATGGCAAAGGTGAAGCCAAAATTCATAGATATGGATCAACATGGAGGGCAGGCAAACAGCTGACATTAACAGAACAAGGATGATCCAGACGGAAGCTTAATGTAAGAGAACACCACTGTTGTTGGTGGGTCTTAATACAGAGAAAGCATCTGACAGAGTAAGCTGGGATTTCATGAGCAGGGAAATGGAAGCATTTGTATTCCCTGATAAAATTATAAGGTTGATTAGGAGGATATATGAGGGATCAGAGGTTAAAACTGAAGTGGGTGGGATAATCTCTGATAATTTCTGTTTGATCAGAGGAATTAGGCAGGAGTGTCCTCTTTCCCCTTTTGTTATTTGAACTATATTTAGAATCATTTGCAAAGAAAATATGGAATTCAGAAATTCAAGGATATGAATGAAATGGTATTGTAGTCAAGAAAAGCTGGCTCTATTTGCAGGTGATGTTATTTTATACCTGATAAAACCACAAAAGGGCATTTTAGTGCTGTGGAACATTTTGAGGCAGCTTCATATCTTTTCAGGATACAAAATTAATGACACAAAAACAAAGGCAATAACTGTAAATTATGTACCCACACACTAATTTGTTCAGCAATATCTATATTTACGGGGACATGATAAAATGAAGTACTTAAAGCATGGATTAAAAAAGGATTCTGGTGTGGCAGCTAAGGATATGTGGGAAGAGACTAAACAAAAAATAATACAAAACTGAGAAAATGGAAGCTCTTTCAATATGGATATGGAAAGCAAGATACAAGCAGTTAAAATGTTTTTAGTCCCTTTAGTTTTATACACAGGTTTCAACCAGAGGAGAAGTCGTGGATAGCAATTAATAAAGAGCTGAAGGATTTTATCCAGGAGGGGAGGACCAAAACAGTCAAGTAGGATAAACTTACTTCTTACAATTGAGCAAGGCAGTCTGGGATTACCCGATTTGAAGGGGTATTTCAGAGCTGCACAGTTAAGACTTCTATACACAGTACAAGCATAAACCTATAATTCAAAGTGGAAAGAGATGATGATGATGATGATGATGAAACGGGGGGGGGCTCAAGAAACAAGGAGATACTGGGATTTTGGATGCAGACCCTTAAGGAGAATAGCAATAACCACGTAGAATATTGCATTCATAAAATAGCAGAAAGCATTCTAAGAACTAAGCCAACCTGGGAATGGGGAAAGGAGATTCTGCCAAAAGGGATGACTGCTATTAGGGATACAGACAATAGGCAAGAGGGAGCTGGAATTTACTGAAGAAAAATGATAATAGAACCAAGGTATTGGGAGCAAATAATTTGACAGGGGAAGGTAATAGAATGGGAAGAGGCCAACAATGTATTTGGACTGCAGGCTAAACATTGCCTTCCCCATCAAGGATTGATATTAAAGTATAGGAGAAGAAAAAGAAATAAGGGGATCCTAAGCACAAAACACAGCGCTGGTAGAGTGTTTAGTAGAATCTAGAACAGAGGCCGCTGTTAAAAAAAGGAATAATTAGTACAACATACAAAATATTTCATGATAACCATAAGAATCAAACAGAGGAGGTTAGGAAGGACTGGAAAGATAGAGTGGATAAGCAATTCACAAAGAAACAATGGGGAGATATATGTATGTCTCCCAAATATACAACAAAGTCTGTAAGATTTAGGATCTTTGTTTGGACGTGTTTACATAGGTATATTTATACCCCAAGTAGACTCCAAAGAATTTTTAATCAGGTAGACAGCAGATGCTGAAAGTGGAATCCAGAAGAAAGAGGTAACTGGGGACATATTTTCTGGAACTGCAATGAGTTGGCAGACTTTAAAAATTCCTTGCAGACTGCTCTGTCAGAGATACTGGGTGAGCAAATTGGTGTTAACTATAGAAATGATTTTTTTGAGTACGATACAGAATCAGAATTGCCCACACATAGTAAGGCCTTGTTGAGTCTAGTTATGGTGGCTGACAAAATAAGCAATTACTAGAAAATGGAAATCAAAGTCTAAACCAACTTTACTAGAAGTAGTGAATATAGTAACAGGGAAAACAACTACAACTGGGATCTTCAGAAAATGGCAGAAGCAAATTGCATAGGAAAAAATTGGAACTGTGGGAACAATGCATGCAGAAGAGGAACGAGGTTTAAAAGAAGGCAGTATTTGAATGAACTATGTAATGTTTGACTGACAACAGCTGCCAAAAAATAAATTACTAGAAAATGGAAATCAAAGTCTAAGCCAATAAATGTATGATTGCCAATGTCATACGTGAAAATGTAATAAAGATATTTCTTGTTAAAAAAAAAAAAAAAAAAAAAAAGGCAGCAATTGGATATCAGCCTGCCAAACGTTAGTTTCTACATGTAAACTAAAATATGGAAATATAAATACAAAGGAACGGTCACTGGAAGTAATAGCTTTCTATCATAATGACTACTCTTGTCTATATTATCATGGAAAGTAAATGGCCTTACAGTTATACGCAACAAGTAAACAATATTGTCTCAATATTAGCAGGACTGCAGGAAAGAACAGATTTCAGGGTGGACATTCAGAAGAATAGCATGGACAAAGTAAAGAGGGAGTAATACTGATTTCAAGAGTGGTTCCAGTACTGGCAAAAGAAGAAAAAAAAAGAATGGTAGATTGGTGGTAATAAAGGGTTACTGACAGAGGAGGAGGATTACACTGGCATGTATTTATACAGAGTTTAAGATAATTTTGGAAGAAATAATAAGCTTTCAGCAGGAAATATATTTATAGGTAGGGACTAGAACAGATTTGAATAGTGAGGATGTACCATGGGACCTAGAAGGGAAACTATAACAAAACAGGGTTTATTTCTTAACAAATATACAAGAATATTTAGTACAGAAGATATGAATTCAGTAGAAGGAAAGTACAGTTTTGTACCTACCATAAATGTAGATGTTAGAGTGCTAATACAGCTGCAGTAATCACATATGGGTTCTCTGCCGTCAGGCGGTCCCTCGGTCGGCCGAATTCCAAAGTCTAGGTCCGGCGTCGGTTGTTGTCGCTTTCTTTCCTGACGTCAGTGAGGCAGGGGTATATAAGACACAGCCGACGCCATTTTCTTCAGTCTTTCTTGCCCCAGATGTCAGGTGCCCCCAGAAGGAAGGCAATACATAAATTGAAATGGTCTGTTTGGTAACTGGCTTCCCTTGGGCTCCTACAGCATAGGACACAAAGAGTTGCTCTGATTTCCTGAAAGGCTTTGTTTTGTCCAAATAATAACGTAGCTGCCTATGGATGTCTAAGGAGTGTAGGAGCCTTTCCCCTTTGTTTTGAGGATTGGGATAAAAAGGTAGGTAAGTGTATGGCTTGATTTAAAGCTACCCTGGATACCACTTTAGGCATAAATGACGGATTGGTTCGAAGGGAAACCCTATCCTGATGGAAGATGAGAAAGGGCTGCACAGCCATGAGGGCTTGTAGTTCCGATACTCTACGAGCTGAGGTAATGGCCAGAAGGAAAGCTGTTTTCCAGGACAAGTATTGCAAATCTGTTGAGGCAGCCGGCTCAAAGGGAGGCAATGTTAATTTTTCTAGAATGTAATTAAGATCCCATGCTTCTATTGGTTGCTTCCTTGGTGGTCTTATATTCTTAGCCCCTCTGAGGAACTGTCTTAAGAGTGGGTGAGAGAATAAGGGTGGATCCGTGTTGAATTCTGCAGAAATGGCTGAGGCATGGATTTTTATAGAGGAAAATGAAAGTCCACTGTTCAGCAGCTCAGCTAGATACTGTAATACCTGAGGCAAATTCAGTTTTTTGGGGTCCTGGCCTTTTTTCTCATTCCAAGAGCAAAACCGTTTCCATTTTGCGGAGTAAGCCTTTCTAGTAGATGGCCTTCTGGCCTCCAAAATGACATCCTGCACCTCTTTGGGGAGTAGAGTCTGTTGTGGTGTTAAGGAATTTTCCATGCAGCGAGATTGAGTGTTTTCAGCTGACTGTGAAGAGTTTTGTAGCTGTGCTGAGTCAGCAGAAGAGGCATTAGAGGTAGGAGCCAGGGAGGAGTATAGGTTCATAGGTTCATACTAGGCTATCTGCCCTAGGGCATTTATAAGCCTAGCCAGAGTATGTTTGGCTTTCACCACCCATTTTAAATTAATTTTGCTATGCCCTTTTTCGAGGTTAGTATACTGTGCCTCTGTCTAACAGTGACACAGAAGTGATACCCGGGGTAAACCTACAATCTCCCATCCACTCATCAAGATTCCTCTTGAAAAGAGTCAATGAGGGACTCTGCCTAACCTGGACTGGGATTTTATTCCAGAGTGAAGGGAGCCTCTGGGTTATGAATCTGTCCCTCCAGCATGTCCTATTTATTTCAGTGCTGCGGTTCAAGTCTCGAGCGTGTAGCTCGATGGGATTTGGATTTTTGAGGTGCAGCATGTCCCTTAATTCCGGGTTGGACATGGCCTTATCGTCAGGCACAGGTCACCTCTGAGCAGGCGGTATGCCACTGAGTAGAGCTGGAGTTTCTTTAACCGGGCAGCATATGGCATCTGTTTGAGCCCTTTGATCCTCTTGGTGAGGTACTTTTGGGGTCTTTCCAGTTGCTGCAGGTGTTTGGTAAGGTACATCCCAAAAGGGGCATTGTACTCAATTATGGGCCTGATGAGGGATGAGTAAAGAGGCACAATGACCTCCCTAATCTAGATGTGAATCCCTTCATGATTAGGTGGGCTATATAAAATGTTTTTCTAACCACTTTGGCCACGTGGTTGTCAAATGAGAGATTGCTATCAACTTGGGTCCCCAGGTCCCTAATTACTTCTTCTGTACTTAATGGATTACCACCTATGTGGTAATTTGTGGGCACTTTGTTTTGCCAAAGGGATGACTATACACTTTTGGCGTTTAGCTTGAGGCCATGGCTCTGGCACCAGTTGTCTGTTTCTACGAGGCCCTTTTGGAGGATGCTTGTGTCGGCTGGAGAGTCGATTATGGCGCCCAGTTTGCAGTCATCTGCGAACTTGGTCAGCCACAGTCCTTCCGTGTTGGCCTGTACCTCCGAAAAATATATACCAAACAAGAAAGGTCCCAGGACTGAGCCTTGTGGGACGCCACTTGTAACTGGTTTGGAGTCTGACATGGCTCCAGCAATTCTAACCATGTGGGTTCTGTCCTTGAGCCAGTTTGCAACCCATGTAGTGACATAGGGGTTTATATTTAAGCTGGTGAGCTTATCTATAATGCCTGAGTGGGGTATTGTATCGAAGGCTTTTGCGAGGTCCAGATAGGCTGTGTGGACCACCTTCCCTTCGTCAATGGCCTTGGTGACTGTTTCAAAGAAGTCAACCAGGTTTAAGAGGCAGGATCTGCCCTTAACAAAGCCAAACTGGGTAGGATCCAGTGTCTGTAGGTCCCCAATATCTTTATTTATGAGGTCCATGATGATCATTTCCATAGCTTTGCAGACCAAGCTAGTCAGGCTTATGGGGCGATAGTTTCCAGGGTCCGTTAAGGCACCACCTTTGTGGAGAGGGACCACTGTTGCTGTACGCCACTCTTTGAGTATGTGTTAGGCTCCTCAGTAGTGGGTACCAGTGTTGTCTTGGCCAGTCTGGAGCAATTAGTATCATCTTCGGTCTGTCTGCTCTTGCTTTCAAGAGCACCTTGGGCAGAAGAGGCAGAGGTGGGAAGGCATAAACTGTCCATGCTGTCCAACTGAATGAGTGGGCGTCCACTCTCCAGGCCTTTGGATGAAAGATCCTTGAACAAAACTTTTCCAATTGATGATTCCTGTGGGAGGCGAAGAGATCTATGTTTGGCCTCCCCCACGCTTGGATTTTCTTTGTAAACACTTGAGGATGCAACTTCCATTCGTGTGGATCTGTCATATTTCTGCTTAGATTGTCTGCCAGCGTGTTTTCCAAGCCTGGCAAGTACTGTGCTTGAAGTTCGATTTGCCATTCCAGAGCCAAGTTCCATAGTGTCATGGCTAGTCTGCACAGGGGGTATGAATGTGTTCCTCCTTGTTTGTTTATGTACCACATTACTGTGGTGTTGTCTGTTCTTATCAATAATTGTCCTGGACGCAGGAGGTCCTTGAAAGCTGTAATTGCATTTATCACTGCTAGCATTTCTTTTTGATTGATGTGAAGGTGCCTTTCCTTTTGGGACCATTTGCCCTGAATGCACCTGTCTGTCATGTGCGCCCCCCAGGCGTAGTCTGAGGCGTCTGTTGTGATGACTTGATTTGCTTGAGGCTTGCAGAATGGAAGACCTGTGTTTGACATGCTTGGGCCCACCATAGAAATTCCTTTTGCAAACATGGAATTATCGGTATTATTGTTTCCAAACTGTGGCTGTGTTGAGACCATAGGTTTTTTAGGTACCATTGAAGTTTCCTCATATGCAACTTTGCACATGGGATTAAAAGAATGCAAGATGCCATGAAGCCCAGAGCCTGCAGGATTTTCCTTGCAGTAAGCCTGGTACAATTTGCTAGTGTTTTGAAGTATTGAGTTAGTTGCCCCTGTTTTTCTGGTGTAAGATAGGCCATCTGGGTGTTTGTATCCAAGTTGGCACCCAGGAAAGTTATTTTCTGAGATGGTTTTAGCCTGGATTGCTCTTTGTTGATTGTGTATCCCAGAGAATTCAGTAACCGTGCTGCATAAGCCAGATGTTCCAGAAGTAAGTGTTTGCTGTCCGCTTGGATCAGGCAGTCGTCCAAATAAGGGTAAATTTGTATCCCTTGAAGTCTGCAGTAGGCAATTACTGTTGCCAGGCATTTCGTGAATACTCTGGGCGCAGTAGATAAGCCAAAGGGCAATGCAGAGAATTGATAGTGTATTGAACCTGCAAGAAATCTGAGGTATCTTCTGCAGCTTTGTCTGATAGGGACATGCAGGTATGCCTCCTTGAGGTCCAATGTTACAAGCCAAAACTCCTTGCCCAGCATGGGAAGAAGCTGCTGTAATGTGAGCATCTTGAATTTTGGTACGAGTAAGAATGTGTTTAGGATGGATAAGTCCAAAATGGGTCTCCAGTCGGTTCCTTTCCTTGGTACCAGAAATAGCCTGGAATAAAAACCTTGACCTTGTTCGTGAGTAGGTACCTCTTGAATAGCTTTCATGTCTATGAGCTTTGAAATTTGTAGTTGTGCCTCTGCCCTTTGATTGTGTGGCAGGTTTGGCATGCCTCTCATTTTTGGGAGTGTGAGAAAATGAAATCTGTAGCCTCTGTTTATAACGTCCAGTATCCATTTGTCTGTTGTGACAATATGACAATTTCTTGTAAATAACGCCAGTTTCCCTCCCAAGGGTGCTGCCAGCTGAGACTTGCTTGGCATGGAAAGGAGGAAGTCATTGAGTTTGTTTCCTGTATTGCTGTGCACTGTCTTCGCCACCTCTTGGTGCTGGAGTTTGCCATTGCCTGCCTCTATATGATCCTTGTGATTGACCTCTGCCCCTTGTGCGCCTGTATCTACCTCTTTGGGGCTTGTCAGTGGCTGGAAAGGACCAGTTTTTAGAAGGCCAATTTCTGCTAAAACGTGGTGGTTGAACTTATAGAAAAGCTTTGACAGTTTGCAAAGATTTGGCTTTTTCTTCCATTTTCCATAGTATCTCCTCAGCATTAGTACCAAATAGCACATCCTTTTGTAAAGGAGCATCTAGCAGTTTAGCTTTCACATGATCAGGCAAGATTTGTTCCCTCAGCCATGCATGTCTACGAATGACTGATCCTGTAACAGCAGCTCTACTTCAGGCCTCTAGGGCATCATAGCCACATTGTAAGGTGTGTTTACCCACTTGTTCTGTACTATGCAACATACCCTGCAACTCCTTCAAATCTGGTTGTTCAGGTTGAGACATTTTATTTCTTAATTATGATACCAGAAACTGCTGATATTTAAGCATATGAAACTGACAATTTAAGGCCCTCATGGCTAGTGTGGCCGAGGTATATAGCTGTTTTCCCCACCTTTCTAAGGATCTTGACTCTCTTTCGGAAGGTAGTGGATTCTTAGCAGTAGAGGCCTTCATTCCCTTGGGGCCTTGAGAAATGGTTTCAGGGTCAGCATTATGGCTTTTGTAAAGAAATTGGTGAGAGGTAGGAACTCTGTAGTACCTATCAGGCTTGACTGGGGCAGGAGGCAGGGAATCTGGATTAAGGCAAGCCTCTGAATAAACATCATCAAGTATGTCCAAGACAGGAGGTATCGCAGGTCTGTGTTGAGGTAACAAAAGAAATTCCCTAAGTCTTTTCTTGGAATCAGAAAAGTCTTGGCCTTCCCAATGGAAGTGTTCCCTCAAGGTGTGCAAGGTTTCCCCAAAAGAGAAATCCTCAGGAGGAGATACAGAAGGAATGGACTACTCTGCATCAGAATCTTCAAATGGGGAATAAGAGTGTTCCTCTACATCAGAATGTTCTGAAAAAATGGAACCCTGATCAGAAGAGGGAGAATCTTCCTCCACTCTGGGTCTCTTGTCTGGAGGGGGTTGGGAACCCCTGATAAGAGTAATTAAATCCTCAGCCATTTTAAGCATCTGCTTTTTTAGCATGGGGCCTGGGGATATGCCCTGTGCAACAGGCCTCTTGGGATGCCTGGCTGATTTGGATTTAGTAAAGGCCTTAATGGAAAAGGAAGAAGAGGGTCTAAAGACACCATGGGTGGAAGTGGACCTGTCCACATTAGGAGGCTCAACGCTCACAGTGGCTTCAGTGGTTGTAGTCTGGGTCTGGGCCGAGGTACCTGCGGTCTCGGGTACAGAAGACACCGCCAAAGAAGTGTCGTCGGTAGTCAGGGACTGCATAGGCGTCTCGCTGAGAACCGGACCACGTGTAGCCGGTTTTGGCGTGGTGTCGGTGGGGACCGCGGACCTCGCGTGTCGGTCCTTGTCCTTGCGTTTTTTGGACAAAACGGTAGTCAGAGTCTCCAACGACATCTTATAGTCAAAGGCTGTACCAAAAAAGTGTTGGGCGAACTCCGCCCGACGCTTAATAGTGCGTTTATTGAAAGTAGCGCAAAAGCGACAGCCCGAGACGTCGTGGTCTGGGCCTAAGCAAGGTATGAAGAGGGAATGGAAATCCTTATGCGGTATTTGCTTCCCACAAGAAATACAATTGTTAACTTTTTCTGACATCGGTCTGAGGCAAGAAAAGTTTCCCCAATGGGGTACTTAGCTTTAATGAAGACTTCGGTTTCCAATTTTTCGTAAATTCAGGAGCTGGCCGACCAGCACTTGCGAACTGCTTCTGCTTCGGGCACCGCGCGGCAAAAAAGACTGACGAAAATGGCGTCGGCTGTGTCTTATATACCCCTGCCTCACTGACATCAGGAAAGAAAGCGACAACAACCGACGCCGGACCTAGACTTTGGAATTCGGCCGACCGAGGGACCGCCTGACGGCAGAGAACCCATATGTGATTACTGCAGCTGTATGCACGATGAACATCTCAGAATTTACATATTATTCCCAGAGTACAATAAGTGGGCTATACTGGACAGAAATTATATTGCAGAAAAAGATACTTAATTGAAAACTTTGACATATCCAATAATTATTTCAAGCACTAATAAAAGCTACAATAAAGATGTAGGGTAATGAAGTGAAAATGAGACACTTGTGCTTTGCTTCTTACCTGTTAAAAAAAGAGGAACTTAAGGATGGGTAGTGAAAATGATTTTAGAAATACCAGGGAAGACAGAAATACCTTCAGAAAGGGTGGCCAATAAGTGGGTTAAAATTAAATGGAGTTTAAAAACATGGTAGATATAATAGAGAAACAGATGGGGAAGAAGTAAAAGAGGTTATTTAGAGGGGTGACAAAGGTTAAAGTATTAGAATAAGGGGACACAAAGAAGAAGAAGAAAGCTAACTGCATAGTGCAAAACAGAAAATAAGGCAAAGTTGGATAATATACAGGAGTTTAGAAATGCTGCTGTTAAGCAACTATTTTTTATGACAACCCCAGAACACAACAGTTTTAGCACAATTACTTAGGTAACAGGAAGTAGAGATGGTTGTCAAACTTAGGGAACCTATGACAAGAAACATAACCAGACATCCTAACGAGGATTACAGATATTTAGAAATGTTATGAAAATTGTATAAAGCAGAGGAAAGTGGAAACCATGAAAAGCCACAATGGACATATTTACTTTATACTTCCTGTCAAAGTTCAGAAGTTGGGATGAAAGAAAATGATAAAGACATAGAAAGTGCTGTTTACCAGCATTTTAAAGGTGGGAGTACCAGTATTTTGGAACAAAGCTATGCTAGCTTATTACTCAAAGAGGGCACAAATACTTCAGACTCAGCTTCATAAAAACTAATTTCAAATTTAAACCTTGATTATAATGTGCTCTTATATATATATATATATATATATACATATATACTAGCCAAGAAAATGGAAAGGTGGTGCTAAAACTGATAAGATATAGATTAATACGGTTTGTGGAAGGTGTTTCCAAGATGGGTGCACATTGATCAACACCTTAACTTCAGCTCTCCCAGTGTGAAAAAAGAAACCGAGCTAAAGACCAGGAACTCTGCCACTTTTAGTAAATTCAGTTACTGACTAGAAAGTATACTGCCTGGATGCCAGCAAAGAAGAAATTAAGAGAGGCTGAAAGAAACTCAACTACAAAACCTGGACAGAAAACAGTGACTGGGAAGATCTACCTTTAATGCAAGACATGGCTTCCAGTACTCTAGAAGAAAAAATAAGTTACCATGTTCAGAGCTGATTAAAACAAATGAAAACAGTGAAGCAGTGTATCAACTCAAATAACAAAAGGCTGGAAAAAAATGGAAGAATTTTTAAACAGATATTCTGATGAAGTGATAAAACTGCAAAAATCAGAGGGTGAAATGAAGTAAATGTTGGTTGAGTATGAGGCTACTCAAAAAGAGATGTTTCAAAAACGGTAGAACTAGAGGACAGAGCATGCAGGGAAAACCTGAGATTATCTGCTGTACTACAGAAACTGGAAGGATTAGACTGCATTAATTTTATGAAGGCACAATTAAGCAGGATTTGTTAATTGAAAGGGCAAAAATCTCACTTACAAACAAGGTTGACAAGAACACTCACACTACATCCTTCACACATACCATTCACCATCCACACAGACATTCTTATGCTGAGGCATGTAAAATAAACCTCTCCAAACCTCAAAGACCTTCTAAGCCATCAAACTGCAACACCTATCCTCAACAATCACTAAAGCACACAATAAAAGCAACACCAACACCACACAGAAGCCAACACCCAATGATTCCCCAAGAACAACTCCCATAAAGCAAGAAAACACTTTACCTAGTACTCTTGTAATATGGGATTCTACTGTACGACATGAAGATAGCCCTCTCATCAAGCTGAACAAGGAGAAGATAACTGTTAGTTGCCCACCTGGAGTTGGGATAAGTAATATCAAGGACACACTCAAGTCACTGCACCACAGGTACCATACAAGATTTTATCACAGTCCATATGGATGCACATGACTTGAGGCATAACTCACTCTACTATATGAAAAGAGACATTACGGATCTCTGTGATTATATGTTGCAGACAGGTGTGTGCCATGCACTGAGCAGCATTCTAATTTCACCAAGGATGATGCCACATTATGAACAGAAAACAAATGATTTTAATAACTGGCTCAGTTTCTGGTATTACTCCAAGGGAATCCAGTATCTATCAGAAAGGGAGGACATTGTTAACAGATCACTTCGCTCTGCCAAGGATGATCGGCACCTGTCCTCCTGGGCTTTCGAATATTGGCTAAAACTTTATCCATTCCTTAGAGCCTTTTTTAGACAATATCAAAATTACAAAACCATCAACACAGCAAAAAAAAAAAATAAAACTCAAAGCAACCTGAAAGTTTTACTGATCAATGCTAGGAGCCTAAATAAGAAACTACACACTTACAAGCTCTCCTCATTCTGGATAGTGCAGACATCTATGCTGTTACCAAGAATTGGTTTAAAGCTGCAGAAACTACTCCAGCAGTGGAAGGCTACAGTGCCTTCCACACATTTAGACCAGAAGCAGCACATACATAGGCTAAAGGAGAAGGTGTTTCAATATATGTTACCAGCAAATACAACTCTAGATTGTAAAAACAGGATGATGCCCTGGAGTTCATCCACATCCAAGTCTACAAAGACAAGGTTCCCTACCATGTCCTGGCCAGAAATAGGTTGCACTCCATAACACACGAAGCTCAAAACTCTTACCTACACCTATTGGAGTTGCTCACCATCCAACCAAATACCCTACTCATGGGAAACTAACCACCCCTCTATAGACTGAGAAACATACACTGCCTCTAACTCTCAGGCACAATGTTTCCTGGACTATCAACACACACATCCTGGACCAGATACTGCACTTCCCAACCAGAGGATGAAATCATATTCCACCTTGTACTCATCAACAATGAAGACCGCTGCACCCCACTACCCCCAGCCACCCTTGTGTCACATCCTCATTAGTGATGTCAGAGCACAAAGCAGTCTCCCTTGAAATAAGAATCAACCTGGAAAACCCAACTAAACCTGTAAGTTAGGAACTACACTAAAGCAAACTACATCCTGTTAAGCAACAGCTTGTCAAAAATTCACGGCGCTCCCAAACCCTGAGAAGACAGCTACCATACAGAATTATATAAAGAAACCCTGTACAAACATATAAATGGCTGCAATGAGGCTGCCATAAATATCAGAAGTAAGCCCAGATCTAACACCAAAAACAAACCACACTAGTGGAATCCTTACATTAACAGGCTATATACAGCGAAAGAAAAAAGTCACAGTCAAAATCAGAAAGAGCAACTCTCATAAAGGCATGTGATTCAACTAAACAAGAAACTAAAATGTCGAATAAAGTCCAACAAGGCCAATTACAAAGTCAGGATAGCCTCCAAGGCTAAGCACAATCACAAGGCCTTCTTCAGCTAAGTCAGGAATCTTGAAGGTAATACACAGCAGTGTGCAGAAAAGGTGGTAAATGGCACAACCTTCACTGACCAGAGTGCCATATCAAATCTACCAGCTGATAAATTTAGCTCTAACTCCCCCCCTTCCCCCCTGTGAAATCTCTTCTAATGTATTCCCCAACTACCAAAAGGAAGCAGGTCGTGAAGCCCTTGATAAGGCCAAAAACACTGCTTCAATGGGTCTGGACAATATTCCTGGTTGCTTCCTAAACAGCCTAAATATGACCTAGTCTCAAAACAGGTTATGTGCCAGGTAAATGAAAGCCTGCAACGGTCATCCCTCTTCTTAAGAGTGAACAATCTTCTGACCCAGTGAACTACAGACCCCATCACTATGACAAGTCTGAAATGCAAAGCCATGGAATGAATCACAGAAATGATCAACAAGGACAGTGGCAACCTACTGACAATGGAACCATCCCAGTTTGGCTTTAAGGGAAGGTTTTGCCTACTTAACATGGTAGACTTTTTTGAGGGGAATCACCATGGATATGGATGAGGGGAAAACAATGCACGCCACCTACCTTGAACTGGCCAAGTTGTTCGATGCAATACCCCACTCAGATATTGTTGACAAACTCTCGGAACTAGGCATAAATCCTTATAACTTGCTGGATTGACAGCTGCCTCTCAGATAGCACCCAAAATGTCAGCATCGGTGAGAGCACCTCCACCAACAGACCCATCACCAGCTGAGTACTCCACAGTTCTGTTTTGGGCCTCCTAATTATCATAATTCAAGGCTAATGGCAAAGGCCTCTGGCTCCCCAAGTTCACAAATAACTGTAAATTGGGAGCAATTATATATTCCCCTATGACACCAATATCCTACAAGCGAGTCTAACACAAACAGATGACTGGTGTAAAAGTCATGGATTGAAACTCAATGCAAAGAAATGCATCATAATGTCCTCTGGGAAATCGTCCAACAAAGCTAATTACTTCATTGATAAAACACGCCCAAGAGCTGACCCAATAGTTAGAGATCTGGGAAAATAAGTAGACAGTAATCTGGCATTTGACAAACATGTACTCAAGAATGTAAGAAAATAATTTTCTCTCTCCTAACTCGTAAAGAAAGGAATGGCATCTAGGTCCAAAGAAGTAACAGTACCACTCTACTTGGCCCTTATCAGATCCATCATGAAGTACAATGCCCACTTTGGAATATACCTAACCAGGCACTCGGAACAGTTGGAATGCCCTTAAAGGTTCCTCACCAGTAGAATCCAGGACATGAATATCATGTCCTACACAGATTGTTTTAAGGTCATACTTCGGTACTCAGTCTCATAGAGGTTACCGAGAGGCGATCTATGCCTAGCATATAAGGCATTATCAAACCCAGCAAGACAAACAGCACCAGAAGCACTACATCCAAGGATCTGAACTTTGCCGGTGATATAAATAGAACCTGCTGGAGAGACAAATGTGTGTCTCAAAGGAGACCAGCACTATGGCATAAGCTCCCCATCTACATAAAGTAGAGTTCATCCCAGACGCTATTCAAAAGGGAACTTGATCACTGGATGGGAAACTTAATTCACCCCCAGTCTGGCCCCCATGTCTCTGATGGACAAAGACTGATGGTATGTAAATTAATCTCAAACTAATATAGTCCCCCCCCCCCCCACCACATAACCCTTAGCTACCTCTTTACTAACACCATACAGGTGCTCAAGGAACTCTGGGATATAACTGGGTGGGGTTGGACAGCTAGACTTGTAAAGACAAAAGTGGTGGTTAGCCTAGTATAAACCTATGAACCTATAAGGAGGAAACATTTTGTTCTACAAAAAAGTGAGCCATCAAGCAGAAGGGGACTCTGCTTCTCATTCCCATGATAATACATCTCAAAGAGACTTTGCCAGTGAAATATTTTCCAGTGTTAAAAAGGAAATGAGAGACAGAGAAAAACTTAGGCGTTGACTAGAAGAATTGGGAGTACCTTGGAATTGAACGGGAGTCTGGAGTTAACAGGAGGAAGGCCAATAACAATGAAATTACTGAATAAACAAAGAATCATTCAGATTTGTGAAATATGGCTTTACAACAAAAAGTAAAAAGAAAGTACAATTGTGTACACTTACCATAAATGTAGATGCTCGAGTGTATCCACTGTTGCAGTCATCACATTTGGGGTTATCTGCTTGCAGTAGCCCTCAGTCGGCCTGATCATCAGAGTCTTGGGTCCTGCGTCGGTTGCTGTCTCATCTTCTGTGACGTCAGGTCGCCAGGGGTATAAAGCATGCAGCCAACGCCATTACATCAGTTTTTCTTGCCCCAGATGTCAGGTGCCTCCCTAATGGGAAGCAATTTTATATATATATATATATATATATATATATATATATATATATATATATATATATATATATATATATATACACATATACATACATACACACACACAAGGTTATACCGCCAACAAAAAAGCAAATACACCAAAAAGCTTTGAAACATGGTAAAGGAGAAAAGAGATATAGCCAAAAGAAGTCAGGGGGCTGGAGGGAGGGTAACCAGGACTGCAACAGTGAATACACTCAAACATCTACATTTATGGCAAGTGCACACAACTGTACTATGTTCTTCGTGTTTCACTGTTGCAGTCATCACATTTGGGTATTTTCCCAAGGATGGGAGGAGGACTTTAGATAGCATTAGGACCAGTTATAAGGCCCTGCAAGACTGCAGTGGCAAAGCCAGCTCTGGATTTAGAGATAATTGGCAAATGGTAATGCTTGGTGAAAGTATGTGCAGAACTCCAGGTAGCAGCTTCTAGGATGTCCCTGGTAGGGACACTTCTGAGGAAGGCTGTAGAGGTAGATGCATCCCTGGTAGAATGTGGACTAATCCCCTGTGGGATAGGTTTTCCATGGTGCTTATAGCAGAAATGAATGCAATGGCCCATCCATTTAGAAATGGTTTGCTTTGAAATAGCCTTCTCCTCTGCCCCTGCAGCAAATGCCACCAGCAGTTGTTTTCCTTTGAAGTTTAGTCCTGTCCAAGTAAAATCTAAGTTGTCTGTGCACATCTAAGGAGTGCAGTACCCGTTCCCCTTTGTTCTCTGGATTAGAAAAGAAGGTTGGCAAATGAATGGACTGATTAAGAGCCACACTGGATACTACCTTGGGCATGAAGGAGGGATTGGTCCTGAAGGACACCCTGTCCACATGAAAGATGATGAAAGGCTCCACTGCCATAAGTGCATGTAATTTCGATACCCTTCTTGCTGAAGTGATTGCTAAAAGGAAGGCCGTTTTCTAAGAAAGGAATTTTAACTCTGCACTTGCAGCTGGCTCAAAAGGAGGAAGAGTGAGCTTTTCCAATACAAAGTTAAGGTCCCAGGCTGGAGTTGGGGCTCTCCTGGGTGGTCTTAAGTTTTTGGCCCCTCTGAGGAACTGCTTGAGCAGTGGATGAGAGAAAAGAGGTGGTTCTGTGCTGTAATGAGCTGAAATGGCTGAGGCATGAATGTTGATGGAGGAAAAAGAAAGGCCCTTGTGAAGTATCTCAGTTAAATATTGAAGAATCTGAGAAATTAGGCGCAGCTGTGTCCATCCCTTGAGTTTGGTTCCAGGCACAGAATCTTTTCTATTTTTCAGCATAAGATTTTCTACTGCTAGGCCTTCTTGCCTCCAAAATGACATCCAACACTTGTGTACTGAGGGATGGAAACAGAGAGATTAGGTAATTAGCCATGATGCCAGGTTCAGGGTTTGAAGCTGAGGGTGCCATGGAGCCAGCAGTGACATGCTGCACAAGAGTGCCAATTGGCGTGGCCAGTCTGGTGCAATCAGTATCGTCCTTGGTTTGTCCTGTTTGATCTTTAGTAGTACTTTGGAGAGGAGAGGCAGAGGAGGAGGAGAAGCGTCGTTGACAGCTTTGGACCTAGGCGGCCTGTCTGTCTTTATCTTTGCGTTTTTTCGGAATGTCGGCAGTTGGGTGGCTTACTGAAGACATATCTGGATAACTGAACCAAGTACCAAAATATTTAGAAGCGAAAATATACCAACGACAAATAGTTTGTGGTTTAAATAAGGCACAAAACCGACAGCAAGGTACGTCGTGGTTGGGGCCTAGGCAAGGAATACAGTACGAATGAAAATCTTTATGAGGTATTTGCTTTCCACAAGAAATACAATTATTGACTTTTACTGAAATTGGTTTAGAGCAAGAAAAAGTTTCCTCAATGGGGTACTTAGCTTTAGTTGAAGACTTCGGTTCTGAAACTCGAAAATGAAAATTTCAGGAGTCGGCCAACCGGCACTTGCGAACTGCTTCTGCTTCAGGCACCGCACGGCAAGAAAGACTGAAGTAATGGCATCGGCTGCATGCTTTATACCCCTGATGACCTGATGTCATGGAAGATGAGACAGCAACTGACACAGGATACAAGACTTTGATAATCAGGCCAACTGAGGACTACTGCAAGCAGATAGCCCCAAATGTGATGACTGCAACTGTGAAACACGAAGAACATCAGACTTTTGCTGATTCTGTTAAACTTGTGGGAGACAGAAAGGCTTTTGACTACCTTTATGTCAATGTTTGGAAGGACACTAGGGGTTGGGAAGAGAAAGGAAAAGGTAACAGTAAGTAAAACAATTTCTCTTCTTAGCTGTATTACCATAAAACAAAACTTTTCATAATATAAAATACATGTTATATAGTAAAGCATTTTCAGATATTGCTGTACGTGATAAAGATATTAAAACAAACAGGTGCATTTTTCTTTCTTTCTTCTTTTTACTATTGGGAAATGCAGGCATTAAAATGCAGAAAAAGGAAAAAAAAGGCTGGACAAAAGCATGTTTAACGTAACAGGCTGTAATCCTGGACTGTTCAGGTGGGGAATAGCGTGTAAAAGTACACAGATCATAATATATATTGAGCTGATAGGTTTCCTCTTACTTTTGAGTAGGTGAATGACTGGATTAAGACTCTTGGCTTAATCTAATAACAAGTTTAATTACAAACAAGGAAATAAAAGAACACTGAAAGTACAGTTGTGTACACTTACCATAAATGTAGATGTTCGAGTGTATCCACTGTTGCAGTCATTACATTTGGGTAATCTGCTGGCAGGTTGTCCTCAGTCGGCCTGAATTCCAAAGTCTTAGGTCCTGCGTCGGTTGCTGTCTCCTCTCCTCTTCCATGACATCAGGTCGTCAGGGGTATAAAACAAGCAGCCAACTCCATTTTCTTTAGTTTTACTTGCCCCAGATGTCAGGTACCCCCCAAAAAGGTAGCAAAAAAAAAAAAAATATATATATATATATATATATATATACACACACACACACACACACACACACACACACACACACACACACACACACACACACACGCATCAATATAAACTTTACCTTCATCTACAAGCAAATACACCACATAGGTTGTAGAAGATAGAGAAGGAAAGATTAACTCCAGAATGAAAGGGGGATGGAGGAAGGTTAACCTGGACTGCAACAGTGAATACACTCAAACATCTACATTTATGGTAAGTGTACACAACTGTACTATGTTCTTCGTGTTTCACTGTTGCAGTCATTACATTTGGGTAGAATCCCAAAGCTACGCTTGGGAGGCTGGAGCTAAACAGCATTAGGTGCGGCTATAAGGCCCTGCAGAACTGCCGTGGCGAAACCTGCCCTGGACTTAGAGTAGACAGGCAAATGATAATGCTTTGTAAAGGTGTGAACAGAACTCCAAGTAGCAGCCTCTAAAATGCCTTTGGTTGGTACTCCTCTGAGAAAGGCTGCTGAAGTAGCTGCTGCTCTGGTGGAATGAGACCTAATGCCCTTGGGCACAGGTTTACCATGGTGTAAGTAGCAGAAACGAATGCAGTGGCTTATCTACTTTGAAATATTCTGCTTTGAAATAGCCATTCCTTCTGATCCTGCAGCATATGTCACTAGTAATTGCTCAGTTTTACTTAGAGCTTTAGTCCTGCTCAAGTAGAATCTTAGCTGTCCGTGTACGTCCAAGGAATGCAGAATTCTCTCCCCCTTGTTCTGCGGATTTGGATAAAAGGTTGGCAGATGAATAGTTTGATTAAGAGCCACAATGGAAACCACCTTAGGCATAAATGTTGGATTTGTCCTCAGAGACACCCTGTCTGGGTAACAAATGATAAAGGGTTCCACAGCCACGAGGGCATGTAGCTCTGAGACTCTTCTTGCTGAAGAAATTGCTAGTAGCAGAGCTGTTTTCCATGATAAAAACTTTATATCAGCAGTAGCAGCTGGTTCAAATGGAGGCAGGGTGAGCTTTTCCAACACACAATTGAGGTCCCATGCAGGTATTGGTGTTCTTCTAGGAGGCCTTAAATTTTTGGCTCCTCTAAGATACTGCTTTAGTAAAGGATGAGAAAAAATTGGTGGCTCTGTATTGTAATGAGCCAAAATGGCAGAGACATGGATTTTAACTGAAGAGAAAGATAGGCAATTGTCAAGCATCTCAGTCAAGTATTGTAATATCTGAGGAATATTTGGTTCTGCTGTATCAGTTCCTTGTGCTCGATTCCAAGCACAGAATCTCTTCCATTTATCAGCATAAGATTTTCTAGTACTAGGCCTTCTGGCTTCCAAAATGACATCCATCATAGCTTTACTGAGAGGTGTTGTTTGTATAACTACATGATCAGCCATGCTGCCAGGTTCAGTATCTGGAGTTGATTGTGCAGGATCTGATTGTTTTGCTGGGACAGTAGTTGAGGTCTTTGAGGTAAGATCCAAGCTGGGTATTCAGACAAGTTCCTTAGGATTGGGTACCAGTATTGGCGGGGCCAGTCCGGGGCAATTAGTATCATCTTTGGTTTCTCTTGTCTGACTTTTAGGAGGACCTTGGGAAGAAAAGGCAGTGGAGGAAAGGCATAAACTGATAGGTTTTTCCAACTGAAGGATACAGCGTCCACTTTTCATGCTTGTCTGTGATAAGTCCTTGTGCAGAATCTTTTCAATTGATAATTCTGAGGAGAGGCAAACAGATCTATGTCTGGGCTCCCCCATTTCTTTGTTGTCATGCTGAAGACTTGTGGATCTAGTTTCCACTCGTGAGGATCCATAAGGTTTCTGCTTAAATCGTCTGCCAGAGTATTTTGCTTTCCTGGCAGGAACTGAGCTTGAAGATGTATTTGGTAAGTCAAAGCTGTGTTCCACAGTACCATGGCTAATCTGCAAAGGGGGTATGAGTGCGTGCCCCCCTGCTTGTTTATATACCACATGATCGTGGTGCTGTCCGTCTTTATCAGTAGTTGTCCTGGATGAAGTAAGTCCTTGAAGGTTGTCAGGGCATTTCGAACAGCTAGCATCTCTTTCTGTTTGATATGTAGATGCATTTGTTTTGGGGTTCATAAGCCCTGAATGCATTTTCCCGCCATGTGGGCCCCCCAGGCATAATCTGATGCATCTGTTGTTAAAGTTTGGCTGGCAGGGGGTAGAGTGAAGGCCCATCCCATGTTTTGGTGACATGCCTTTGCCCACCATAGAAACTCCTGTTGTAGGCAGGAAATGAGAGGAGTCTTATTTCCAGACTGTGACAATGTTGACTCCATAAACTTTTTAGGTACCACTGAAGTTTCCTCATATGCAGTCTTGCATATGGAATCAGTAGGATGCAGGATGCCATGAAGCCCAGAGCCTGCAGAATTTGTCTTGCAGATAACTGGGTTTTTGTTGCTATCAATTTGAAGTAAGTAGTCAGTTGCCTTTGCTTGTCTGGCGTGAGGTAAGCCATCTGGGCAGTTGTATTCAAGCTTGCACCCAGGAATGTTATCTTTTGAGAGGGTACCAGTTGTGATTTCTTTTCGTTTATTGTGTACCCTAGGCATGTTAGAAGCCTTTTCACAAATGCCAGGTGTTGAAGAAGAATGTCCTTGTTCTCTGCTTGAATGAGACAGTTGTACAAGTAAGGATATATTTGAATACTTCTTTGTTTGCAAAATGCAACTACTGGTGCCAGGCAATTTGTAAAGACCCTGGGCGCAGTAGATAAGCCAAAGGGTAGTGCAGAGAATTGGTAATGTATTAAGCCAGCCTTGAATCGGAGGTATCTTCTGCACGACTGTCTTATTGGGAACATGCAGGTATGCCTCTTTTAGGTCTAATGTCACCAGCCAAGCATTCTTGCCCAGCATGGGCAGAAGCTGCTGCAAAGTCAGCATTTTGAATTTTGGAATGTCAAGGTTTTGTTAAAAATCAATAAATCCAGTACTGGCCGCCACACCTTGTCCTTTCTGGGTACCAAGAACAGTCTTGAGTAAAAACCTTGTCCTTTTTCCTGTTCTGGTACTGGCTGAATGGCCCCCATATCCATGAGGGAAGTAGCCTGTTTCTGTGCCTCTGCCCATTGATTTTTTGGCAGATCTGGCCAACCATTTGCCATTGGCAAAGTATGGAAATGGAATCTGTACCCCTGTGATACTACGTTTAGCACCCACTTGTCCTGGGTTATTAACTGCCAATTTTGAGCAAAAAGTGCTAATTTTCCCCCTAAAGGTGCTGCCAAAAGTTAAGTGCTTGGTAAAGGCAGAGGGAAGTCACTGGGACTGTTTTCAGTAGGTTTGCGCTTTATCTCCTCCAGATTTGGAGGTAGAAGCGCCCCATTCCTTTGATCTGTATGAATCTTGTGCCTGGTATCTGGAACCCTTAGGGCGTCTGGATTTGCCCCTTTGAGCTCTGACTGACACAGGAAAGGACCAATTTTTTGTAGGCCAGTGTCTACTAAATCTTGGTGGCTACACTTCTAAGTATTTTACAGTTTGCATAGACTTAGCTTTGTCTTCCATTTTCTTTAAAACCTCTTCTGCCTTAATACCAAACAGAGTATCATGCTGTAAAGGTGCATCTAGTAATTTAGCTTTAACAAGATCAGACAAATTGTGTTCCTTTAACCAGGCATGCCTCCTAATCACAGATCCAGTAACTGCGGCGCTGCAGGAGGCCTCTAAAGAATCAAAACCACATTGCAAAGTATGCTTTCCAACCTGTTCGGCTGCATGCAATAATTCCTGCAATTCTTTATTTTCTGCACATTCAGAAATCAACAAAATTTTCTGTTTCAGCAATCCCATAACATGTTGTTGATACCTGAGCATATGAAACTGGCAGTTTAAGGCCCTAATTGCCAAGGTTGCAGATGTATAAACTGTTTTTCCCCATCTATCCAGTGCCCTTGAATCTCTGTCAGACGGGGTTGGATTTTTTGCTGTTAAGGCCTTAAAGTACAGTTTTATACCTACCATAAATGTAGATGTCCGATAGACATGCAACTGCAGTCATAACATGTGGGTTGTCCTGCCTCAGGCAGCCCTCAGTCGGCCGGATTCCAAAGTCTGGGTCCGACGTCGGCTGATGTCGCATTTCTCTCCGACGTCAAAGCGGCTGGAGTACATAAGCATCAGCTGACGCCATTTTCTTCAGTGTTTCTTGCCCCAGATGCCAGGTGCCCTCCAGGGAAGGCTGTAATCAAATTGGAAGACAAAAACAGGATTCCAAACAAATAAATGAGCAATAAAACAAATACACCATAACAGATATCCCCAGCTAAGAGTAACAGGGATAGGAGTGGACCCTAGGCATAGAGGGGTATGGAGGGAGGGAAAATCCGACTGCAGTTGCATGTCTATCGGACATCTACATTTATGGTAGGTACAAAACTGTACTATGTCCTTCAAGAATGCAACTGCAGTCATAACATGTGGGTAGAATACCATAGCTTAGCTGGGGGAGGAGGAATGCTCTAGGAAAAGATGGTGTGGCAATCAAACCCTGCAGGACTGCCAAGCAAAGCCTGCTCTGGATCTGGAGTATAGAGGGAGATTGTAGTGTTTGGAGAATGTATGCACGGAGCTCCATGTAGCAGCTTCTAGAATGTCCTTAGTAGGCACCCCTCTTAAGAATGCTGTAGAGGTGGCTGTAGCTCTGGTGGAATGTGGTCTGACATTGGCTGGAACAGTCTTTCCATGAAAGGAATAACAGAATCTGATGCAATGTCCAATCCATTTTGAAATAGTCTGTTTTGAAATTGCATTTCCTTGGACTGCAGGGGCGTAAGCTACAAAAAGTTGTTCAGACTTCCTACTGGCCTTGGTTCTGTCCAGGTAGTATTGAAGTTGTCTGTGAATGTCCAAGGTATGCAACAGTCTTTCCCCCTTATTCTCAGGATTGGGGAAGAAAGCAGGCAGATGAATGGCTTGATTTAAAGAAACCCTAGATACCACCTTTGGCATAAAAGTAGGGTTGGTCCTTAATGAAACCCTGTCTCTGTGAAAAATAATAAAGGGTGGTATTGCCATTAGGGCCTGTAGCTCCGAAACCCTTCTTGCTGAGGTAATTGCCAACAGGAAAGCTGTCTTCCATGAGAGAAATTGCAAGTCAACTGAAGCTGCTGGCTCAAATGGAGGTAGAGTCAGTTTTTCTAGGACAAAATTGAGGTCCCAGGCTGGCACTGGGGCCTTTCTTGGTGGCTTAATGTTCTTGATTCCCCTGAGGAATTGCCTTTGTAAAGGGTGTGAAAAAAGAGGAGGATCAGTGTTGTATCTAGCTGAAATAGCAGATGCATGTATCTTTATGGAAGAATATGAGAGGCCGTTCTTTAACATATCTGCCAAATATTCCAAGATGAGTGGGATGTTCAACAATGATGCATCATGTCCCTTGCTGGTATTCCAATTGCTGAATCTTTTCCACTTTGCTAAGTAAACCTTTCTGGTGGATGGTCTTCGAGCCTCTGTTAGTATCCGCTGAACTTCCTTGGAGAGAGATAGGCTGAAGTTATTTATGGGATCTCCCAGGCTGTTAGCTGCAGTGTCTGAAGATTTGGATGCACTGTTTCGAAATTGTGTTGAGTCAAAAGTAGAGGCCATTGGGGAAGGGCCCACCTCCTGGTATGACATATGCTCCGTAGTAGTGGGTACCAGTGTTGTCTTGGCCAGTCCGGAGCTATTATGATTCCCTTGGGTTTCTCTGCTTTGATCTTTAGTAATACTGAGGTCATAAGTGGCAGAGGTGGGAATGCATAGATTGTTAGGGAGTTCCAGTTGAATGAGAGGGCATCTATTTTCCAAGCTTTTGGATGGTATGTCCTTGTGCAGAATTTTGGTAGAAAATGGTTGAGGTGAGAGGCAAATAGGTCCACTTCTGGCTTGCCCCATGTCGAAGTGAGTTGTCTGAAGGCCTTCGGATGTAACCTCCACTTGTGTGGATCTGTGAAATTCCTGCTTAGGCTGTCCGCCAACACAGTCTTTTCCTGGAACA
The DNA here is from genome assembly GCF_019279795.1 of Protopterus annectens. Classification (NCBI taxonomy): domain Eukaryota; kingdom Metazoa; phylum Chordata; order Ceratodontiformes; family Protopteridae; genus Protopterus; species Protopterus annectens. Next base: position 362,561,972 of record NC_056748.1, read on the forward strand.
AACTGGGATTGTAACTGGATGTTTAGGCTCAGCGATTTCTCCCAAAGATGCATTGTCAGTCTGCAAAGGGGGTAAGAGTGGGTGCCCCTTGCTTGTTTATGTACCACATCACAGTGGTGTTGTCTGTCCGTATCAGTAAATGGCCTTGCTGGAGTTGGTGTTGAAAGGCCTCGATGGTATGCATTACTGCCAGCATTTCCTTTTGGTTTATATGCAGATGTGTTTCCTTTGGAGACCATTGTCCTTGTATACACCTGCCTTCCATGTGCGCCCCCCATCCAAGGTCTGAGGCGTCTGTGGTCATGGTCTGTGTTATCTGTGGTTTTTTGAATGACATACCTGTGTTTGCCTGGCTCACCGAGGCCCACCATAGGAATTCCTTTTGTAGGCATGGAATGAGCGGTATGATTGTCTCCATGTTGTTGCTGTGTTGAGACCAAATGCTTTTTAGGTACCATTGAAGCTTTCTCATGTGTAGTCTTGCTAATGGAACCAGGAGAATGCAGGATGCCATGTAACCCAGGGCCTGTAGGAATCTCCTTGCAGTCATCTGGGTGAGTTTTGCTAAACCTTTGAAGTAATGAGTTAACTTCTCTTGCTTGTCTTCTGTCAGGTAAGCCATCTGAGAGGCTGTGTCTAGTTTGGCTCCTAAGAAGATTATTTGCTGGGATGGCTGCAGTCTTGACTTTTGGAAGTTGACTGTGTATCCCAGAGCTTGAAATAATCGTATGACATAATCCAGGTTTTTTGTCAACATCAATTTGTCGTCCGCTTGTATGAGGCAGTCGTCCAGGTACGGGTAAATTTGTATCCCCTGGAGCCTGCAATGAGCAATTACTGAAGCCAGGCATTTTGTGAATACTCTGGGCACAGTAGATAATCCAAATGGCAATGCTGAGAATTGATAATGCTCTGGCCCTGCAAGAAATCTGAGGTTCTTCTGCAGCTGTGTCTGACAGGGACATGCAGGTATGCCTCCTTGAGGTCCAGAGTAATCAGCCAAGACCCCTTGCCCAGCATGGGAAGGAGTTGCTGTAGAGTCAGCATTTTGAACTTTGGTACTATGAGAAAGGTGTTTAATGCGGACAATGTGGTCTCCATTGAGATTCTTTTCTTGGAACAAGGAACAGTCTTGAGTAAAACCCCTGGTCTTGTTCTTGTTGTGGAACTCTTTCTATTGCTTTCATCCGAGTCAGCAGAGTGATTTGCTTGATAGCCTCTGCCCTCTGGTTTTGTGGTAGGTTTGGCATGCCTTGTTTTCTTGGTAAGGTATGAAAATGAAACCTGTACCCTCGGTCTATAATGTCCAAAATCCATTTGTCCTTTGTCAGTCTGTGCCAATTTTCTGCAAACAGAGATAATTTCCCGCCCAAGGGAGCTTCTATTTGTTCCCTGGTAGGCGGTAGTAGAGGAAAGTCATTGAGATTGTGGTTGTGGGGCAGGTGAAACCCCTGCATCACTTCTTTGGTTTCCTGGCTGCCATTGTCGCCCCCTGTAAGGGCCTCTGTATTGGCCTCTTCCTCGCCACGCCTGTTCTTAACCCTTTGAAACTTTTCTGGATTAGGAAAGGACCAGTTTTAGAAGGCCAATTCCTACTGAATCTGGGGGGTTGAACCTGGAGGAAATCTTTCACCGTCTGAACTGATTTTGCTTTTTCTTCGATGGTCTAACACATCCTTAGCATTCGCACCAAAAAGCTTGTTCTTTTCCAAAGGTGCATCCAGAAGTTTTGCTTTTACATGATCTGGTAGAGGTTGATCTTTTAACCAAGCATGTCTACGAATGACTGCCCCTGTCATAGCTTCCCTACATGAAGCTTCCAGTGCATCATATCCACACTGCAGGAAGTGATTGCTTACTTGCTGAGTGTTATGTACAGCTTCCTGCAAAGTCTTCCTGTCTAAAGGATCAGGAGTGGCTAATGTTTTTTGTAAATCTTCTAACAGATAATCCTGATATTGTAACATATGAAAAAGGCAATTTAAAGCTCTCATAGATAAGGTAGTGGATGTGTAAACCTTTTGCCCCATCTCTAATGACCTAGCTTCCCTGTTGGAGGGCAATGGATTTTTAGAGGTGGAGGCTGAAACTCCTTTAGGCCCCTGTGAAATAGTTTCCAAATCAGCAGTATGGGCCCTGAATAAATGGGAATGAGTTTCTGGGACCCTGTAATACCTGTCTGGCTTGGCTGGAGCAGGAGGAAGAGAATCAGGGGTAGCACTAGAGTCAGAATATAAATCATCCAGAACATCAAGTACAGGAGGAATAGCTAAGGGCCTGTGCTGGGGCTTCTTAAGGAAAGTCCTAAGGAGTTTCCTAGAATCAGAATATTCCTGACCTTGCCACTTGAAATGTTCCCTCATGGTGTGCAGAACTTCCCCAAAAGAAATATCCTCAGGAGGGGAGGCCGAGGGGATGGAATCTTCTGCATCCGAGTCCTCATAGGTCTGGAAGAGCTCTTCCTGGCTATCAGAGTGGATAGAGCCCTCAGAATCTTCATCTGAAGGAATAGGGTCAGAGGGTTCAACCCGGGGCCTTTTATCAGAAGGAGGCTGGGATCCTCTCTCAGGATGGGCCTGTGAACCTCTAATCATGGAAATTAAATCAGCAGCCATGGACATAATTTGTGTCTCTGGAGTAGGCTGAGGTAAGGATTTAGAAGTAATATGCTTTGTTTTGCTGGCTGCCTTAGCCCTAGTGTAGGCCTTAATAGACATGGCCATAGGAGGCCTGGCAGCTCCACGTGCAGGAGTGACTTTGTCTACAGCAATGGTCTCGGGCATTTCCTCGGTTTCGGTATCCGGAGGAAAATCGATAACTGGCGTCGGAGTGATGTCCGGAATCGGAGTTGTCGGTAATGCGGTGTCTTCGGTTCGGAGCGGTGGAGAGACCGTCTCAGAGGGAACCGGAGCACTCGTGCTAGGTTTTGGCGTGGAGTCGGTGGTAGACGCGGGCCGAGGATGTCGGTCCCGGTCTTTTCGCTTTTTGGGAGTTTGCGATGTCAGAAGATCCGACGGCATGGTGTAAGCAAATTTATCGGCGAAAAAATCTTCAGCGAACTCCGCCCGGCGCCTGAGAGTGCGCTTGTTGAAGTGAGCACAGGCTACACAGGCCGAGACGTCGTGGTCTGGGCCCAGGCAAGGAAGACAGTAAGAGTGGAAATCCTTATGAGGTATTTGTTTACCACAAGAAAGACAATTGTTAACTTTTTCAGTAATTTCTGACATCGGCTGAGGCAAGAAAAGGTCCCCAACGGGGTACTTAGCTTTTTTGATGACTTCGGTATCGAAGAATACAGGAGCTGACCGACCGGCACTTGCAAACTGCTTCTGCTTCGGGCACCGCGCGGCAAGAAAGACTGAAGAAAATGGCGTCGGCTGATGCTTATGTACTCCAGCCGCTCTGACGAAGGAGAGAAATGCGACATCAGCCGACATCGGACCCAGACTTTGGAATCCGGACGACCGAGAGCTGCCTGAGGCAGGACAACCCACATGTTATGACTGCAGTTGCATTCTTGAAGGACATCTCCCTTTGGATCCTGTGAAATAGTTTCAGGATCAGCAGCAGGGTTTCTAAATAAAAATTTGTGCAAGTCAGGGACCCTGTAATATCTGTCAGGCTTGCTGGGAGCTGGAGGTAAGGAGTCAGGGGTCAAGCTTGACTCCGAAAACACATCATCCACAATGTCAAAAACAGGTGGTATGGCTAAAGGCCTGTGCTGAGGGAGAAGAAGGAAATCCCGGAACCTCTTTTTTGATTCTGAGAAATCTCGACTCTCCCAGTGAAAATGCTCCCTCAAAGTATGCAAGGTTTCTCCAAATGAATAATCCTCAGGTGGTGATGCAGATGGTATGGATTCCTCTGCATCAGAATCCTCATAGGGAGGTATAGATAATTCCTGATCAGAAGAGGAATCAGAAGAAATAGAAACCTGATCTGAAGATTCATAATCAGTGTCTTGCCTAAGCCTCTTATCTGGAGGGGGATGGGAACTCCTGATCAAGGCAATCAGGTTTTCAGCCATTTTGATCATCTGTTTTTTAGGCATAGAGGCCTGTGCACGTGGCTCATGCATCGTTTTTTTAGTTTTAGAAGTTGCTTTTGTCTTTGGTTTTGCAGCTGTTGTCGGTTTGATATAAAAATGTTGAGGCCTGAATACACCCTCAGAAGCCGGTGCCTGCTCAGCGGCTCCGGACCCATCCGAGGGAGATACATCCGTGGGTCCAATACTCTGAGTATCTAGCGGCATGCCGGCCTCCACATGGGTGTCGGAAGGGGCCTGCGACTCAAAAGTAGCGGGTATCAGGTGCTGCGAAGGCGCCTCACTGAGTACCAGTGAACCGGCGACTGGCTTAGGAGAAGCTTCGTCGTCGGTTTTGGACCTCGACTGTCTCTCTCTGTCCTTTTCTTTGTGTTTTTTTATGTACTCCGGTAGTCGGACTGCTATCCGACGACATTTCTGGGTAGTTAAATCTGTTTCCAAAATACTTTGAGGCAAAACTGTACCGACGCTTAACAGTGCGTTGGTTAAATCTAGCATAAAACCGACAGCCAGTCACGTTGTGATCAGGGCCTAGGCAAGGAATACAGTATAAATGGAAATCCTTATGAGGTATTTGCTTCCCACAAGTAATACAATTATTAACTTTTTCTGACATATGGAGCAAGGAAAAAGTTTCCCCAGTGGGGTGCTTAGCTTTAGTGAGGACTTCGGTTCTGAAACTCAAACTGGCATATTTCAGGAGTCGGCCGACCGGCACTTGCAAAATGCTTCTGCTTCGGGCACTGCGCGGCAAGAAAGACTTAAGAAAATGGTATTGGATGCTTGTTTTATACCCCTGACGACCTGACGTCATGGCAGAGGAGACAGCAGCCGACACAGGACCCAAGAGTTTGGAAATCAGGCCGACTGAGGGCAACCTGCCAGCAGATTACCCAAATGTAATGACTGCAACACTGAAACACGAAGAACATCGTAAGTTAAGCAATACATGTTCAGCATGACTTTAGAGGCCTGTAGCTGAGGGCTACATTTTTAATTATGTTTCCATGTAGGCAAGCTGATTATAGGGCAATACAAAGATCACTGGTTTCTTTGAGGCTAAAAGTTAATGTTTCCTGAAAGCAAGCAAGATGTTTTTCACATCTGGGAGGGAGTAAAGCTAAAACAGTTAGTGTAAGCAGGAGCACAAGCAGTAACATGCATCTTAGCATGGATAACTAACTTTAGGTCAGAAAAATCTTGTGTGTGCAGCTGTCCATTTTTAACAACTGTATCTATTAGGAGTGTTATGTTTGTATTAAGTTATTGGGTTCTGGGGGTATGTTTTTTTTTTTGAGGGTTTTCATTGCAACAAAAAGTTGTGCAAATGTGACATACGTTCAAGAAACTGTATAAAAGATCAATATGCTAAATATTAGTGGATGCATGTATCACAAAAGCTGGAAGCACATATCTAAAATAAACTGTCATACATTAGAGTTGGGAATAATAATGTCTTATCATGTTGACTTTCCGTTATATGGTGGAATGTGAATGATCTCAAAGGTAAAGACAAAAAGGAAGGAGTACAATGCTCCCTTCAGTATGTTCCTGACCAGGCATATACAGACACTATAGCGACCTCATGAGCTCTTTACAAAAAGAATACATGGCATAAAAATCTGCCTTCTGCAGAGAGCCTTAAAGCCCTTTCCCTCTACTCAGTCTCCTATAGACTACTGAGAGGTGATCTATGCCTGGCTTACAAGGTATCCGCAAACCTGACATATATTAATCTCCTTCATATTCATAAGTTAAACAGTACCTGAAATAAAAGGTTGAGAGACCTGAATTTTATCTGTGACTTAAAAATGACATGCTGGAGAGACAGATGTGTCCCAGAGACTTCCCTTCCTATGGAACAGGGTTGTCATTCATGTGAACAGGAGTTTGTCTATTACCCAGTTTAAGCGCAACCTAGACTAGTGGATGGGAATAGGAAATTTACACCAAGCCTGGCATCCATGTCCGTTTTGGACAGAGGCAACTCATAAATGCTTGGTTCTCAATTCTTTCGGGAAAACTTAGCTAGGCTTAGAAAGCCCCCCGCCCCCACATCGGGTCATTAGCCTAGGAACAACTTATGAATCTATAAGAGAGTAATGAATTATATTAAGAAATGCAGAGTGCATGCAGCAATGCTATAAGACACATTTGGAAAAAAAATGAGCAAGTTAATTTGATGAAGTTCAGGATGGATGGTCAGCAGAGTATCGGACAAAGGAAAAGGGGAATACTTACACTAATTACTAAAAGAGCTCCAATAGTGACAGAAGAGGAGGAAAGATAATAATGGTAGATCTGTGGTAGTAAGAAGCTACTGGCAAGAGAGGAAGATTATGCTGATATGCATTTATATTCTGCCTAAAACTGCTATTATGAACCTTAAAAAAATGTCAGAGAAATAATCAGCTGTCTGCAGGGAATATTACTTTTCGGTGGGGACTAGAATATGATTTGCAACAGTGAGGAAGAATCCAAGAGGCCTTGAAGAGAAAATATAACAAAAGAGGGTAGATTTCTAAAGAATTTATGAAAATATTTGGTATGAAAGACATGAATTCAGTATCAGGAGAATTTACATATTATTCTCCAAGATACAATAACTGGGCTAGACTAGACAGAAATTATATTCCACAGGAACATGTGCATTTAATTGAGAGCTTTGACACAAATCCAATACATATTTCAGATCATGAACTTATAATAACAAATATAGAAATGAAGGGAAATGAAGTTAAAAATGAGATACTGTCACATCTACCTGCTAAAAAGAGTGGAATTTAAGGAATCAGAAGTGGAAATTATTTGGCAATATAGAAAGTTCTTCAGATGTTATAGCTAGTATCTTATCTGATCACTTCTACCTACCATTATAAGCTAGTTACTTTATATTTAAAATGTTTTACTCACTTGAGCTTTTAACATACTGTATTACACACTCTGAAATGTCTTCAACTTGTTCTGCAGTTACTTGATGTGTCCCTAGTAACTTGCAATATGTAATTGAAATGTATACATTTTTACCCTTTCTTTCTAACCTGCAAGTTGTAAATTCAAATGTAACTGTAATTTGTTTTAGAGCTTTCCTCCCCGGGTCTCCACTGAAAATGGGCTCTTCTGGCCCAGTAGACTTCCCTGGTCATCAAACTTAAATAAATAAATAATTAAATAAAATAAAATAAATGAAGATGGAGCTTAAAAATAGGGTAAAATTACAAGAAAAAGATATGATTAAGAAGTAACAAGAATTATTTAGAGGGGTTGGCAGAGGTCAAAGTATTGCAGAACAAGGGGAATATCACAGAACTAGAAAAGGTGCAACTGCAGAGTGTTAAGGATAAAATAAGGGAGTACCTGAATAATATGCAAGAGTTTGGAAAGTCAGACATCAAGCAACTGTTTTTGATAACTCCAGAGCACAAACTTTTAGCACGACTTACGCAATAGAATATACAAAGGGTTGTTGTCAGACATATGGAGTGTATACCAAGAAAAGTAACCAGAGATCATTGTAGCAGTATTAGAGATATTTCAGAAAATTTGTATAAAGCAGGAAGTGTGGATATAAAAAAAAAGCACAAAGGGAAACATTAGATTTAAACAGAAGTAGATAAGGCTCAACAATTAACAGTTAAGATAGGAGGCGATGAGATAAAAATGGTGATGTATAACCAATCTGCAGGAAAGTCTCCAGGAACAGATGGTATCCCAGTGGAAAGTTTGAAGCTAGGAGGGAAGAAAGTGATAAAGATCTGGAAGATTTTGTTTAACAGCATTTTAAAATGAGGGAAGGCACCAACATCCTTGAAAAAAAGCTGCGGTGGTTGTAATACCTAATAATGGTAAAAACTCATCAGACTACAGAGAATCAATGACAAACAAGGGTCCAGAAATGGTCAAAGAATTAATTTATTAAAACAACCTGAAAAAATAAAATGAGAGCGTTCATGTCATACAAGAGACTTCATCAGAATAAAATGGTCCTAGCACAAAGGCATTAAATAGTACATACAAAGATTTCATTAGTACTTAAGTAATTAATTAAGAACTGTAGTACTCTTTAAAGGGCCGGACAACAAATGCACAATAATGAGCAAAGTTACCCATAGTCCTTGCCAAACAGGAAAGTAGTACAACAAACTATATCAAAATATTTGATTTAAAAATAGTGTGTGTAAAAAAATGTGACAAAATGTAACAAAAAATGTAAAAATTTTGGGCTATAATTTATTAGCCTTCAAAGTTAAAACACGTGTCATGTAAACACTGTCATTCAAACCAGGGGGAAAGGTAGCCTCCAATCTAAGTTGCCAATGCAATGAGTACAATAACATTCAACTTGGCAAGTTGTGTTTAAAGTTGGAAAAGGTACACCAACCCATTTTAAAAGATGGTTCATCTGAACATTTTAAAACATTAAATGAAACTATTCTTTTGAGAGTATATAAAAAAAAATGTAATGACCTGTTTTCAAAGAAAAAAAAAAAGAAAGTCCGAGATGTTAAATATCTCGACAAGAATGCTTACCCCACAGCACACCTTATCCCCCAAGTTACTTCAAAAAATAGCTTATTTTTCCAAAGAGGACAATACTAATGTTGGCGAACAGAGTAGAAAAGATGAAGGGGGTAGACTAGTCTAAGATGTTAGAGACATAGATGTTTTCACTGATGATTTTCAGAACCTCAGGTGTTCTGAGAGGCTGGCAAGTCGTTCAAAATACACACACAACCCAGGACAGAAATCTCAGAGGTCTCCCTACTACAAACAGAAAAAGGGGAGGGGGAAGACATAATGCTTGGTGAAGATGGTGTAACTCATTCCTTTAAGGGGGTATAGTATATACAATTATACTGCTAGTTTGACCTCTAAGGAAATTTTTCTTTATTTCTCAAAGGTTTCAAATTTGTCCTTCTAGACAGGTCAATATTGCTCATTCCTTGATGGAGGTTAGACTATGTACTAGAAAACTTAATCTCAGTGTTTTCTTTCATGAAAAAACATTTGGGAAACTAGGGTAATCTACTCATTGGGGTAAAACTATTAGAAAGCGTAGTACTTTCAAACACACACACACACACACACACACACACACAGACACAGACACACACACACACACCCTACTATACACGTCTTTGAAAAGGTGGTTATGGAGGAAATTTACAAAACTTTTGCTAATAATAAACAGAGTTTACAACCTCTCCAAGGAAGGAAAAACTGTTATTTGATCAACTGCGAAAAGACAAATCTGTCCACCTCATGCAGCCTGACAAAGGGGGTGGAAAAGTAATTTTTGAAGTACAGGATTATTCCAACATGTTAGAACTACTGCAATGATGTGGAAACCTACACCCCTGTTTCTAGAAATCAGATAAATATAGCATATCACAGAATTGACATACCTAAAGGAATATTTATTACACCAGTGTATTGATGTGGAGACCTACCGGTTTCTCAATAACTGTAATCCTATAATACCTACAATTTACTGTATCCCGAAAATCACAAGGATTCACTCCGACCCCCATTTAAACCAATAGTTTCTGCTACTGGGTCTAAGACTTGCCCATTAGCCGTGTTAGTCAAAAGTCAGACTAAACATGTGTATGAGGTTGCACCTAACCTCATAAAGGATTCTTGGGACTTCATAGGTCATTTGAAGACCATGTTTGGAAAGAAAATCTAATTTTTCTAACTATAGATATAAAAAGACCTTTTCATTGTTATACCCAAGAAAGGGGGCTTAGAATACTTCTACTATAGTTTGATGCGCTGGTTTAACCTTTCCCATGATAAGATTAACCTCATTTTGGAACAAAATGTCCTTAATTTTAGAACACAATTACATTTATTTTGAAGAGGAATTTTTCCAGAAAATAACAGGTGTGGCTACATCCTACGTTCCTGCTTTTGACAATTTGGTACTCTTGGGTTGGAAAAAACAGTTAGTACTCAACAGCCACTTTGCAAATAGATTGCATTTATATGTAAGACTTTTGGATAACATATTTGTTTTATGGGATGGCAAAGTCTAAGAAATTCATGCTTTTATAGACTACATGAATAGCACCACTGAGTTTTTTTGCAATTCACTTACTCATGGAGTAAAGAAAGAATACACTACTTATATATGCTCATATCACACACACCCACAGGTTTTAAATCAAATATTTACAGGAAGCAAACCTTTTGTAATTGCCATCTACCTTTCACAACTTGCCACCCTATATGGGAGGAAAGAAGTCTAGTTAAGGATAAGCCTTCAGGGTGGCTCATATGACATCACATAGGGAGGATGTGTGGGACAAGTTAACCAAGTTACAGGACATGTTTTTAGCAAGGTAGTACCCAAAACACCTTCTGAACAGTTTGTTGTTAGATGTGTATAATGAATGGGGTAATAGGTATAACACCTATTTTTAATACTGGCCTAATTAACACGTCAGGACTGGACGAGCACAAATGGCATTAATGGTTGAATACAATCAATTCTCTAAAGAAATCAAATAAATTTTCAAAAAAAAAAACTGGTGTAGTTTTAAAACCAACCCGGAATTATATACATTAATGGGGACTAAACCAGTATTTATTTCAAAAACTGCCCTGACTTTTAAGAGATCGATGGAAAATAAACATGCCGCCCTTTCTAAGACTTCTAAGGGCACTATTAAATCAGGACGGTGCAAACTGTGTACAAACATTATCAGGAACCAAGTTGTGGTTCTACGAAATGTAATAAAAACAAAGATGACCTTCCATGATAGTATTTTTACCACTCAAAGGGTAGATTACCTAATGATGTGCGCAGGATGTCTGGCATTCTATGCTGGCAAAACTGAGCGAGCCCTCAGAAACAATAGTTGTGTAAAATCTTACCATAACCACAGATGCACTTCTCTTCTATGTTGCAGTATTCTTTACATCTATGGGTTATATTCCGCCAATCGACCCAACATCTGGCCTGTATACAAAAGCTTAGAGCCACCGCCTGTACATGGGACGTTGCACAAATGCACGGTCAACGTCAGCCATAAAAGAGATGTCTGCAAGTACAGTCTTAAGAATACGAAAGTTCCATTAGGACAGAAATCCAAAAGGAGCCTAAACAGATCATCCTAGGAAAGAGCCAATTGTAGGGGGAAGGTGGGTGGGACTGAATATTGCAACATAGAATAGAAGGACATCTATGGTTATGAAAAGATTATACACAACTATTCTATGTCCTACTATTCAATGTTGCAGTATTTTTTACATATGTGAGACTGCCAAAGCTGCAAGGGGACCCAGGGTGGAGGACTGAGAAGGAAAAGCCAAGAGGAAGCACATTCCAGGAATCCATGAAGGACTGCCCTGGCAAAACCTGCCCTGGACCTAGAAACAGTATCCAATCTGTAATGTTTCGTAAACATATCAACGGATGACCAAGTGGCAGCTTTCAGGATGGAATAACCATCTAGACCTTTGAAGAAGGTCCCTAAGGATGCAACTGATTTAATGGAGTGGGCCTTAACGGATGCGGATAAAGACTTCCTATGGAATTCATAGCAAAACACAATCTTAGAGATCCATGTGGAAATGATTTGTTTGAATACAAGCAAACCCAGTGCCCTGGGATGAAAGGAAACAAAAAGTTGGTCAGACCTGCTAATGGACTTAGTCTTGTCAAGATAAAATCTGAGTTGTCTACGAACATCCAAGGTATGCAAAACCCTCTCACTGGATGACTGTGGCTAAGGGAAAAAGGTAGGCAGCTGGATGGACTGATTAAGAGACAACTCATTCACCAATTTGGCCATGCAGCTTGGATTAGTTCTGAAGGATACTCTGTCCCTATGAAAAACTAGGAAAGGGGAGGAAGCCATCAATGCCTGAAATCTCGGAGACCCTTCTAGCAGAGGTTAAGGCTACCAGAAGCACAGTTTTCCATGTGCAGAAATTTAGAGAAGCAGAAGCTGCTGGTTCAAAAGGAGCCTGAGTAAGCTTTTCTAGCACATAGTTAAGATCCCAAGGAGGAGGGAAGTACAGTTTTGTACCTACCATAAATGTAGATGTCCGATAGGCATGCATCTGCAGTCCTTACAAATGGGTTGTCCTGTCGTCAGGCAGCCCTTCGGTCGGCCGGATTCCAAAGTCTGGGTCTGGCCTCGGCTGGTGTCGCACTTCACCCGACGTCATAGCGGCAGTTCTTCGGGTATAAAGGCATCAGCCGACGCCATTTTCCTCAGTGTTTCTTGCCCCAGATGCCAGGTGCCCTCTAGGAAGGCTAAATTTGGATAAATGCAAATGGTTCCAAATAGTAGAGAGCAAACAAAAATAAGCATGTATGTACATATATACAAACAAATACACCATAATATATTCCCCCAGCTAGCTACAAGATGGGCAAATACCCTAGGAGTACCACAGAGGGGAAGGAGGGTGGGTAATCCTGACTGCAGATGCATGCCTATTGGACATCTACATTTATGGTAGGTACAAAACTGTACTATGTCCTTCAAGGATGCATCTGCAGTCCTTACAAATGGGTAGAATACCATAGCCAAACTGGGGAGGAGGAGAAATAAGATTATGGTGTAGTTAAGATCCCTTGCAAAACAGCAGTGGCAAAACCTGCTCGGGATCTGGAGTATAAAGGTAAATTATAATGCTTGGCAAATGTATGCACGGAGCTCCAAGTAGCAGCCTCTAAAATGTCTTTGGTAACCACCTCGTAAAAAGCTGTGGTAGTGGCTGTAGCCCTTGTAGAGTGAGGCCTGATGTTTTCTGGAGTTTTCTTCCCATGGTAGGAGTAACAAAATCTAATGCAATTTCCTATCCACTTAGAGATTGTCTGTTTTGAAATTGCTTTTCCTTCCATTCCTGTTGCATATGCTACCAGTAGCTGGTCAGTTTTCTGTTGCTCTTGGTCCTGTCCAGGTAGTAACGTAATTGTCTATGTACATCCAAGGTATGCAACAGTCTTTCTCCCCTGTTCTGTGGGTTGGGGAAGAATGTAGGTAGGTGGATAGCTTGATTTAAAGATACCCTGGAGACCACCTTTGGCATAAAAGTAGGATTAGTTCTCATGGACACTCTATCTTGATGGAAGATCAGGAAGGGCTGTACTGCCATTAATGCCTGTAGCTCAGAAACCCTTCTTGCTGAAGTGATTGCAAGCAGGAAAGCAGTTTTCCATGATAAGTATTGTAATTCTGCTGTTGCTGCTGGTTCGAAAGGAGGTAGTGTCAACTTTTCTAGCACACTTTTAATTCTGTCCAATTTTTAATTTATAATTCCATTTTTATCAACATTACCCTGATGGATGTTTATTTCTAGAATGTTGGCCCTTTAAGGCATCTGAAACTATGCCATAATCTTGAGTCACTTCCATAATTCTTCTTAACTGAGCACCATCTCTTCGCCTTTTCATGGAATGTATGTCTCCATCAAGGCAACACCCTTCAATGTTTCTGGCTGTTAATCTAAATTCATGGGGTTACCTGTACTCTTACTCAGTAGTGATATCTAATAATGCTATGGTAAAAGTACATTGAGTTAATCAAATGTTCCTGTTCCCCCACTTTGTATATGCAATCTACTCTAGCTTTGCTACAATACTGCCCACAAGTATAAAGTTCTGTCCCCTAAATAACTCTGTATCTTTCCAACCATATAGTTCAAGTCCCATGCTGGCAATGGTGGCTTCCTAGGTGGTTTTACATTTTTAATTCCTCTCAGAAACTGCCTGAGCAGAGGATGAGAGAAGACTGGAGGATCCAAGTTGCATTCTGCTGAAATAGCTGATGCATGAATCTTAATGGAAGAATAGGACAGGCCGTTGTGGAAGAGCTCTGCCAAGTATTCCAGGATGTTAGCTATGTTTACCAGTGACACATTCTCTCCTTTTGCTGTACTCCAAATGAGATATCTTTTCCATTTTGCTGAATAATTTTTTCTTGTTGAGGGTCTGCGAGCCTCCAAGATAATGTCTTTAACCCTTTGAGATAAATCTGGGTTATTTTGTCTTATGCAATGTTCCAGGCAGCCAGCTGCAGTGTTTTCAGGCTTGGATGCAGGGTTTTGAAGTTGTTCTGTGTTAACAGCAAGGGAACTAGGGGCAGAGGCCATATTTGTTCCGAGACATACTCCTCAGTAATGGGTACCAATGTTGCCTTGGCCAGTCTGGAGCTATCAGGATGATCCTTGGATGGTCTTCTTTGATCTTCAATAGCACCTTGTGCATCAAAGGAAGAGGTGGGAATGCATATGCTGTCAGGTTTTTCCAAATGAAAGATAGGGAGTCCACTTTCCAAGCAAGTGGGTGGTACGTCCTTGTGCAGAATTTTTCAGTTGGTGATTGTGTGGGGATGCAAATAAGTCTATTTCTGGTAGTCCCCATTTCCTTGTAATGGTTTTGAAGATGTCCGGATGCAGCATCCATTCGTGGGCATCCGTGGTAGTTCTGCTTAGGATGTCTGCTAGTATATTTTCTTTTCCTGGCACATAAATTGCTTGTAACTGAATGTTGAAGCTCAGTGCCACATTCCAGAGGTCCATTGCCATCCGGCATAGAGGGTATGAATGTGTGCCTCCCTGTTTGTTGATGTACCACATAACTGTGGTGTTGTCCGTCCTTATCAGCAGTTGGCCCTGTCGAAGAAATGGTCTGAATGCCTGAATTGCCAGTTTTACTGCCAGCATTTCCTTTTGATTTATGTGTAGGTGCAGCTGGTCTTGAGTCCATAAGCCTTGTATGCACTTGTCCAGCATGTGTGCCCCCCAACCGAGGTCTGATGCGTCTCTTGTGATGGTCTGGCTTGGTTGAGTGCTGTGGAAGGGCAGTCCCTTGTTTGTTTGACAGGCCTGAGCCCACCATTGGAATTCTTGCTTCAGGCATGGAATTATTAGAATTTGGGTTTCTAGGCTGTGCTTGTGCTGAGACCATAAATTCCTTAGGTACCACTGTAACTTTCTCATATGTAGTCTGGCATGTGGAATCAATATTATGCAGGATGCCATGTAACCGAGAGCTTGCAGGACTTTTCTTGTTGTTAGCTGGTTCTGCTTTGTTAATGCCATGAAGTAGAAAGGGAGTTGCTCCTGTTTTTCTACTGTCAGGAATGCCATTTGTTTTGATGTGTCCAGATCTGCACCCAAGAAGGTTATCCTTTGGGATGGTATCAGCCTTGACTTTTTTATATTGACTGTGTATCCCAGGGCTTGTAGTAGATGAATGACCCTTTGCAAATCTTTTGTTAATTTGTTTTTGTTGTCCGCTTGTAACAGGCAGTCGTCCAGTTAAGGGTAAATTTGAATTCCCTGAAGCCTGCAATGAGCAATTACTGATGCCAGGCATTTCGTGAATACTCTGGGCGCAGTAGATAAGCCAAAGGGCAATGCTGAGAATTGATAATGCTCTGATCCTGCAAGAAATCTGAGGTATCTTCTGCAATTTGGTCGTATGGGGACGTGCAGGTATGCCTCCTTGAGATCTAGAGTTACCAGCCAAGACTCCTTGCCCAGCATGGGAAGAAGCTGCTGTAGGGTCAGCATTTTGAATTTTGGAACAATGAGGTATGTGTTTAAAGCGAACAGGTCGAGAATAGGCCTCCATTGGTTTTCTTTTCTTGGTACCAGGAAAAGTCTGGAGTAAAATCCTTGCCCTTGTTCCATAGATGGTACCCTTTCTACAGCTCTCATCCTTAGTAAGTGAGTTATTTGTTCTAGAGCTTCTGTCTTCTGATTTGGAGGTAGGTTTGGCATTCCTCTCTTCCTTGGTAGAGTATGGAAGTGAAACCTGTAACCTTGGTCTATTGTCTGCAAAATCCATTTGTCTCCTGTGATGTAATGCCAGTTTACTGAAAATAAGGCTAGCTTCCCGCCTAAGGGTGCCTCTAGTTGTTCCCTGGTAGGCGGTGCCAGAGCCAAGTCACTGGGATTGTCCTGTGGAAGTGGTGGTGGTGGCTGGATCTGTGGCTGTACCTCGCTGGTTGTTAGTCTGCCACTGACGCCCCTGTAGGCCCCTCTGGATTGACCCCTGCCTCTTGAGCGTCTATTCCTGCCTCTCGGAGCTCTGGAGGTGTCTGGAAAGGACCAATTCTTGGAAGGCCAGTTTCTGCTAAACCGTGGAGGCTGGACCTGCAAGAAATCCTTGACTGTCTGGACAGATTTTGCTTTCTCTTCCACCTTCTTCAGCACCTGCTGTGCAGGGGAGCCAAACAAATTGAGCTTATCCATGGGAGCATCTAGGAGCTTTGATTTAACATGGTCTGGTAAGGACTGTTCTTTTAACCATGCATGTCTTCTGATCACTGTGCCAGTCATGACTGATCTAAAGGAAGCCTCCAGTGCATCATAGCCGCATTTTAAGGAATGATTACTGACCTGCTGAATGTTATGTACCATTTCCTGTACAGATTTTTTGTCTAATGGTTCATCCGAGGACAGTTTATTAGTTAACTGGTCTAACATAAATTCCTGATACTGAATCATGTGGAATTGACAGTTCAAGGCCCTAGCTGAAAGAGTAACAGAAGTGTAAACTTTTTTACCCCATCTCTCTAAGGCCCTAGATTCCCTTTCAGAGGGGAGGGGGTTTTTGGTAGAGATAGCTGCTACAGCCTTGGGTCCCTGGGAGATAGTTTCAGGATCTGCAAAAGGGGCCTAATACAAATGATAATGTGTGTCCGGAACCCTGTAGTACCTATCGGGCTTAGCAGGGGCCGGAGGAAGAGAATCAGGAGCAGTACAAGCATCATTAAAAGCATCATCCACAACAGTAAGTACTGGAGGAATGGCTAAAGGCCTATGCTGTGGCAAATGCAAAAAGGTTCTAAGCCTTTTCCTAGAGTCTGAAAAATCCTGGCCCTGCCATTGAAATTGTTCCCTCATAGCATGCAAGGTTTCCCCAAAAGAAAATTCCTCAGGCGGAGAGGCAGAAGGAATGGACTCTTCTGCATCAGAGTCCTCATAAGGAGGAAAAGGGGCCTCTGGAGGGTCTGAATTATCTGATTCATCAGAGGAGCCATCTGAAGAAACTGGCTCAGGGGGCTCTACTCTAGTCCTCTTCTCTGGAGGTGGGTGAGAGGCCCTGTCTGGATGTGGTTGGGATCCCCGGATCAAAGAAATGAGATCCTCTGCTAGACTAAGCATTTGTGAACTAGAACTGGGCCTGTGAGAGGGAGTCTTAGCAGGCACAGTTTTGGTAGTTTTTGCTGCTTTAGCCCTGGCAAAGGCCTTAATTGACATGGATGCAGGAGGCCTAGCAGCTCCACATGCAGGGGTAGAAATATCCAAAGGGATAGTATCTGATAAATCCTGAGAACCTGCAGGAGCAGGTGGGATTTCAGTAGCAGATTCAGCCAAGCTGGATGAGGCCTCGGTAAGTGGCAAGCTTTCGGCCGAAGGAAGAACCGTGGACTCGGTTTCAGCCGAAACAGAGACACTCGCGGTTGGCTTAACCGCGGTTTTGGCCGAAACCGCGGACCGCGAGTGTCGGTCCTTTTCCTTGCGTTTTTTAGAAATTTGCGTAGTCGGAGTATCCGACGGCATAATGTAAGCAAAAGCGGAGCCGAAAAACTCAGCAAATTCAGACCGACGTCTAAGCGTTCGTTGGTTGAAAGAAGCACAGGCTAGACAAGCTGCTACGTCGTGGTCTGGGCCTAAGCAAGGTAAGCAATAAGAGTGGAAATCTTTATGAGGTATTTGTTTCCCACAATTTAAACAGTTATTCACTTTTTCTGACATCGGCTGAGGCAAGAAAGAGTCCCCAACGGGGTACTTAGCTTTTTAGAAGTCTTCGGTACTTGTAGTAGTAATCTCTGGTTCTGACCGACCGGCACTTGCGAACAGCTTCTGCTTCGGGCGCCACACGGCAAGAAAGACTGAGGAAAATGGCGTCGGCTGATGCCTTTATACCCGAAGAACTGCCGCTATGACGTCGGGTGAAGTCCGACACCAGCCGAGGCCAGACCCAGACTTTGGAATCCGGCCGACCGAAGGGCTGCCTGACGACAAGACAACCCATTTGTAAGGACTGCAGATGCATCCTTGAAGGACATCTGGTTTCCTGGGGGGGTTCTTAAATGTAGCACACCTTTAAGGAAAAAGCTCAACTTCTAACCTGGAAGCTAAGGGGGGGGGGGTTAAAGGCAAACAAGGCAGAGCAATGGACTTTAACTGAAGAACAGGAAAGACCACTGTTGAGCAACTCACACAGGTAAGAAAGTACTAATGGTATGTCAGCACCAAAGGGATCCTCTTTCCTTTTTTTGCACCAAATGGAAAATCTTTTCTACTTGGAAATGTAAGATTTTCTTGTACTGGATTTCCTGGCCTCCTGCAAAATCACTCACACGGTTAGCTGTAGGGTTGACACATGGGGGGTGAATCAATGACCCTTTGTCCTGAGTGAGTAGGGCCATCCAGTGAGGTAACTTGCAGTGATGACCCTTGGCTAATTGCAAAAAAGAGGGAACCAGTGCTGTCTTGGCCAAAAGGGGGTCACTAGCCAGATTTTGGGTTTCTCCTGTAAGATTTTTCAACAGGATTTTCTGAGATAAGGGCAAGGGGGGAATGCAGAGAGAAACATCTCCTTCCATAAGAAAAATAGAGCACCCACCTTCCCCACCTGAGAGTGAGGAACCCTTGCAGAACAGCAAAGAAGTTGTCTGTTCATAGGGGAGGCAAAAAAATCCAATTTTGGAGTACCCCACCTTTGAATTAGATCCAGCAGCACGTCCTTGTGAATCATCCACTCATAAGACTGTGTCAGAAATCTGCTTAATGCGCCTGCCACCGAGTTTTGAGCTGAGGGAAGGTACACAGCATGCAGAGTCACTTTGTATTGAGTAGCCAATTCCCAAGCCTTGATGGCTAGGCAGCAGCAAAGGCAAGATTTTGTGCCCCCCCCCCCCCGCTTGTTTATATACCAAAGGACTGTGGTATTGTCTGTGAGGATCTTGAGAGGTCCAGACAACAGAGTGTGGAAGGTCTTTAGAGCTAGAAGTAGAGCCTTCATTTCCCTGATGTTGACATGTTCCTTCCTTTGAAGGGAACCAAAGACCCTGAATTTTCCTGGAAGCAAAGGTTGCTCCCCAACCCAAGTCTGAGGCATCTGTGAAAAGTTGCTGAACTGATTGAGGTATCTGAAGAGGCAGGCCAGGGTTCTGACCGAGTTGCTGTATCCACCAATGTAACTCTTTTTTTCAGACATGGGAGCCGGAGAATCAAGACATCTAATGGGTGAGCATGCTGGGACCAGACTGTCTTTAGAAACCACTGGAAATTCCTCATGTGCAGCTTTGCAAAGAGCAGCATGAAGACAGAGGCCATGAACCCCAGCATTTTCAAAAACTCCCTGGCCATAATAGAAGGAAGAGGCAAAACAGCCTCCAAGAAGGTCTTGAGATAAGTTACTTTCTCTACAGAAAAAAAAAACATCCAAGTCTGTGCGGAACCTGCACTCCAGGAAAATAAGGTCTTGACTTGGTAGAAGGGATGATTTTTTGAAATTTATTGAGAAACCCAGGGCCTGCAGAAAAGTATTAGCTATATTCAGATACTGGGTTAACACATCTGGACTGTTGGTCAGAAAGAGCAGATCATCCAAACATAGGCAGACTTTTAAGCCTTTTAGCCTCAAATAGACAATAACTGGGTTTAGGCACTTTGTGAATACCCTTGAAGCAGTAGAAAGGCCAAAGGGCAAGGCACTGCAAAGAATCCACTGAGAAATGCAAAAACTTCCTGAAGTGAGGATGAATAAGGATATGCAGTTATGCATCCTTGAGATCCAAAGCTAAGAAGGGTTCAGGAGGAACCTGGGGAAGGAGAGCAGGCCGGGTAAGCATTCTGAAAGACAGCACCGCCAGGAAATTTTAGTAGAGAAAGATCTAATATAGGCCTCCAAGGACCATCTTTCCTTGGAACTAGAAACATCCTGGAGTAGAATCCTGTCCCCAGTTGGTCTAGAGGGACAGAAAGGTGAGCAAGAATCCAGGGAAACAGATGTAGTTGACTTGGGGTGGGGTGAGGTATTCCCTGAAAGGGAGGAAGAGTCTTCCCAAGTTATAAAGTACCCGTGAGTCCTGAGTGATTTCCATCCAAGCAGAAAGGGAAAGAAAGAGGTGAAGAGTCAAGGGGGTGTGACTTGGGAGAGGAAACAGAGTGTCGCAGAGGACTTTGGGCTGAAAGGGTTGCTGAAAAGAAGCAACAGCAGTAGGAGTAACAGCTTTAGTCTATGGGTGCCTCCTAGAAGGCTTACAAGGCCTAGCTCCAGAAGGAGCAAAAGTGGAGGATTAAGCAAGTTTCCCGACAAAAGGAGTTTGGACAAGAAAATTCCTATGAAATTTTGGGACTGGAGGAACAAGCAAGTGTTTCAAATCCTGAAGCTCCTTACCTTTTACCTGCAGTGATTTAAATAACTCTGCAGCTGCTTTGCCAAAGAGGGAGGCATTATCTAGAAGAGCATCAAGCATGCCTTTATGTCATCAGGGGGTGCCTGGAGATGTAACCATGAATGCCTTCTGAGAACAGATGCACAGGCTGCTGCTCTAGAAGATGCTTCAACTGCATTATAATTGCACTTGATTGAGGGTCTAGCTACCTGGGAGGAGGCTGACAAACGTAAAAGAGCCAAAAGACCCTGAGTAGCCTGAGTGAGCAAGGCCAAAGCATACCTAGACATGTGTGTTTAATAATTTAAAGCCCTGATAGCCATGGTGGAAGCGGTATAAACCTTCTTACCCAGTCTTTCCAAAATTTTACTTTCCTTATCAGAAGGAAGTAATGAAGTTGAGAAAGATCACATTGAAGATTTATCTAAACCACAGCTGGGTCACATGAGGGGCAATTAAAAAGAAACTTACAATCCTAAGGGACCTTGTAGAAGTGATCAGGTCTTTTAGGAGCACAGGCCTGTGAGTCAGGGGTCTTTGATACTGTCTTAAAGTAGCTCATAATGTCTCCTCTGTTCTTCTGAGATCTCTGAGAGGAATCCATCTTAAAGAATTCCCTCACTTTATTAATACTTTCCCCAAAGGAAAGCTCTTCAATGGGAGAGTCACCCCCATTAGACTCTTCCCCTGGGGAAGTATATTCCAGAGGAGAAGCGATCTAGGTGGAATATGCTAAGGAGTCTTCGTCTGAGGAAGACTCCTCAAAATCAGTGTCATGAATTTGGAATTCTACAGACTGTCCTGAAGTAGGACTATGGGACCCTGATGGTAGCACTATGATGAGGAGAAGCTGGAGGCCTCAGAGCCATTAGAGCCTTAATGAGACCCTGTGAAAAAACTTCCAAATCTGACATACGGGTAGGAGAAATGGGAAAATGATTAGTTTTTTGCTTCTTTTTAAAATGTTTTTCCCTTTGGGGAGAAATGGCGGACATGCACCTTTCCTCGGACACCTCCCTAGAAAACGGAGCTGGAACAGTCCCAGAGTCTTCTGCAATAACGAGCCGCAGTTCCTCCAAGTCATCCAAATCGGACGTCTGCATAGCCTTGGACGTGCTAGGATCCGCACTAACAGCTTCCATACCAGTACCTGCCGAGGGAGCGGACCCTACCTCCGGTTGCACAGCCAGGTTTTCCTCAACCTCAAGGGGTACGTCAGAGGGAGTAGGCACAGCTAAAGAGGATTTGGGCCTAGCCTTGCTAACCTTCCTCTTAACAGACGTCTCAGAAGCACTTGCAGAACCTTCCATAGCGTCCCTAGCCAGACATTTTAGTCTTTGATTTTCTAAACAGAGATTCAAGGCCGACAGACAACTATGCAATGTTTTAAGAACAAAGCTGGTCATGATTAGGCCCTATGCAAAACAAGCAAAGCTCGTAACTATCTTTATGTGGAATTTGCCTTCCACACTTACACTTGCCCTTTCTGGATGACATTAACAAAAACAAAAGGCAGTAACAATATATCAAATCCCCTATGGGGTACTTATCTGAAGTTGAAAGACTACACTAACAGTATCCAATGGCAGACTGAAAGGCGAATGGTGGCAAAAAAGTTCAGAAGATTGTATGTGCGGACGTCCCTTTTATGGTCGACGTTGACTGTACCTTCATGCGATGTCCCACATGCATGCAGTGGCTCTAAGCTTTTGTATACAGGCCAGACATCGGGTCATTTAGCGAAATACAATCCATATGTAAAGAACAAACACTGAATAGGAGGACATCACATATTTACGAACACACACACATGAAATTGCCAACAGGAATGAGAATACTGGACTGTACAGACATTCCAACCAATGTAACAGTTACAGCAAGTTTCATTTTGGTATTTTAGAAAAGATCGCACTGGATCCCAGGGGGGGACTGGAAGAATTACTTAAAAGTATGTGAACTGCACTGGCAACTTAGACTGGGTGATACTTTTCCCCATGCTTTGAATGACACTGTTTCAATTACACTTACTAATAAATTATAGCCCATATTTCTTTACAAATTTTTGTAACATTTATCACATTTTTACACACTATTTAAATAATCAAATGTTTTGATTTACTTTGTTGTGCTTCTTTCTGTTTGGCAAGGATTATGTGTATCATTGTTCATTACTGTGCAATTGTTGCCTGGCCCTTTAAAAATACTACAGTTTTACCAATTAATTATCTAACTACTAATGAAATCTTTTTATGTACTAATTAATGGCTTTGTGCTAGGACCGTTTTATTCCGATGAAGTCTCTTGTATCACACAAAAGCACTCATTTTATTTTTTTTCAGGTTGTTTTAATAAATTCTTGGACAATTTCTGGACCCTTGTTTGGTACTGATTTTGGTTTCAGGTTTACCTGGTTAACTCTGCACTATTTTGTGTCATTTCAAAGACTCATCAGATCCATCTTCATAAACAATGATTATAAAGTGTTTACATCTGTAATGGTTAAAAGAATGGCAAATGTGATGCAGACATTGATGGATATGAAACAATGTGGTTTAGTGAAGGGGAGACAAACATTTGATGACATTAATAGAACAATGAAGATTCAAAGGGAAGTGGAACATAAAAAAATAGAGCTCTTCTTGGTGGGTCTTGATGCAGAAAAAGTATTCAGCAGAGTAAGCTGGGATTTTATGAGAAGGGCAATAGAAGCACTTACATTTCTTAATACAATAATAAGGTTAATTAGAAAGATACACGAGGGATTGGGAGGCAAAAATTAAAGTAGGAAGGTTCCTCTCGGATATGTTTTGTCTGAATATAGGAACTACACATTATTGCATTATATACAGAACGACTGGCAAAGAAAATAAGGGACTCAGAAATTCAAGGATATAACTGTCACTGTAATAAAAAAGTTGGCTTTATTTGCAGATGATATTATTTTCTATCTGATGAGATCAAACAAGGACATCTCAGTGTTGTGGAACATTCCGAGACAGTTCTGGGTTTTCCGGGATGCAAAATTAATGAAGCTAAAACAAAGGCTATATTTATAAATTATGTACCCACACATGACTTGGCTCAGCAATACCCATATTTATGGGGACATTATAAAATGAAGTATTTAAGAGCATGGATTAAAAAGATTCTATCATAGTGGCTAGTGATATGTGGGAAGAGACTAAACAAAAATAGAAGTTATGTCCTTACCACAATGTTCCATGTGGAGTGTTCATCTCGCCTTTGTTCTTGCACATGGGTTCGGAGCCGATCCTCGGCTCCGAGTCGGCCGCTTGTCAAAGCTCTGCATCGAGAAGAAGCTCGAGACCAGCCTGTCTCCCACAATTCCCCTCTGCCTTTACCTCAGATCTAGTTTGCAAACAAACCAGATACCAACGGGAAAGAAACACACAACATACATGCAAAGGCATAGCTGAAACAGCCGTAACGGCTGAGAGAAACAGAAGCGGGAGAACCAAACCAGACACCTAAACTGGACGTTCTTCCTCAGGGTGGGAGGGTGGGAATGTAAGAACAAAGGCGAGATGAACCTCCACATGGAACGTTATGGTAAGGACATAACTTCTATATGTGAGAGTGTTCAATCTCGCCGTTTGTTCTTACACATGGGTAGCGTCCCTAGCTCCGTGACCCTGAGAAACTCACGGAAGAACGTTCCTGAGCACAGTGGAACCAAAGGTTGCCCTATCCCTGGAAACCCTATCCACTTTGTAATGAGTAATGAATGTATGTGGTTTAGACCAAGTGGCGGCCGCACAAATAGTGTCCAAAGGTAGGCAGGCCGCATGAGCCAAGGATGTAGATATTGATCTAGTAGAATGTCCTTTCGGTTTAATGGGTAAACTCTGCTCAGAAGCAGTATAAACAAAAATAATACAATCGGATAGCCATTTGGAAAGGGTTCGCTTCGTCATTGCCATGCCCTTTCTGCTGTCCGCAAAAGCTATAAAGAGTTGATCTGTCTTTCTGTGATCCTTTGTTCTATCCAAGTAAAATCTGAGTTGTCTATGAACATCCAACTTGTGTAACATATATTCTAGCTTATTGGAGTGGTTCTTGAAAAATGTGGGGAGCTCAATGGACTGATTAATGTTATTGACAGAACAAACCTTGGGAAGAAAGGACGGGTTAGTGCGAAGAGATACCCTATCAGGGTGAAAGATCAAATATGGGTGTTTAATGGAAAGAGCTTGAAGTTCTGATACCCGTCTGGCTGATGTAATAGCTACCAGAAAGAGGGTTTTCCATGACAAAAACTTCAAAGAACAGGAAGAGGCCGGTTCAAAGGGTGGTAGCATTAGCTGTGATAACAGGAGGTTGAGATTCCATGGTGGTGTAGGAAACCTGACTGGTGGCCTGATATGGAAAGACCCTTTCAGAAAGGCTTTACAAAGCCTATGAGCCATAATAGGCGCCCCATTTTCTCCCACATGAAAGTTTGAAATAGCAGCCAATTGAACCCTTAAAGTGGCAGGAGAAGCTCCTTGGTGAAATAGCATGGATAGAAACTCCAAGACTCTGTTCAGTGGGGCTATTAAGGGATCCAAATGTTGCGTAGTTGCCCAGTGTACAAAACGCTTCCACTTACTAGTGTAAATTTTTGTAGTGGAAGCTTTATGAGAAGCCACCAGAATATTTTGAACTGCAGGAGAAAGAAGATCAGACCTGGCTAAGAAGGGAAGCGGAGCAGCCAAGCTGCTAGTCTGAGGGATAGGAGCGACAGGTGAGGAGCCCCTGACGAGTGGGTCAGTAGATCCGGCTCCGGGTCCAAGATCCAGGGTTCCCGTATTTGGTGTGCTTGAAGAAAGGGAAACCAAATTTGACGAGGCCAGAATGGGGCAATGAGGATTATTGTCCTCTCCAGGTTGTTGGCTTTCTGTAGAAATTTTGGAATCAGAGGTATAGGAGGGAAGGCGTACAGGAGACCCGGGGGCCAATCGTGAATCAGAGCGTCCCTGGGGACTTCCCCTGGAGGGGGTAATAGGGCAAAGTAGCTTCTGCATTTGGCGTTCATTGGAGACGCAAACAGATCGCAGCAAGGCTGGCCCCACTTGCGAAATATCATGTCCGCAATTGTTCGTTTGAGGGACCACTCGTGAGGTAACAGGATGGCTCTGCTCAACCTGTCCGCTATGACGTTGGATAACCCCGGGATGTGCGTTGCTATCAGAAAGCGACCCGTGGACTCTGCCCATTGCCAAATCCTCATGGCCTCTCTGCATAATTGATAAGATTTGGTTCCTCCTTGTTTGTTTATGTACCAGACTACGGACATGTTGTCCATCTGAACTGCAATGGTCCCTAGAGGTAAAAGGGGAGAAAAGTGTTGCAACGCTAGAAACACTGCCCTCATCTCCAGAACATTGATGTGCAGATTGTACTCTAGATTGGTCCATTTTCCTTGGACTGTCTGTCCCTGAAAGATGCCCCCCCACCCTATCAGGGAAGCGTCCGTGGTCACCGTAGCTGTCGGAGTGGGTAGCACAAATGGTCGGCCACCGGAGAGATTGCAACTCTGAAGCCACCAAGACAGGTGCGATTTGCAGATGTTCGTGATGTGAATTTCGTGTGTCAGAGGTAACTGTTGGAACGACCATTGTGCAAATAGCAGCCATTGAAGGACTCTCATGTGCAGTCTTCCCAAGGGTATCGCAATGAGGGAAGCTGCCATGAGACCCAAAACTTTCAGAACCAGTTTTGCCGGGGATTTTTTGGACAACAGGAGAAGAGATATGTGATTTTGTAGAGAGGCTATTCTTTCTAGAGGAAGCCTTAGAATCAAGCAACGAGTATCTAATTCTGCTCCTATGAATGAGATATGCTGTGATGGCTGTAATACAGATTTTTCAAAATTTACGGAAATTCCGAGGTGAACACAGAGTTCTAGTGTGTAATCCCTGGCCTGAATCAGTCGACGCTCGGTGGTGGTAGTAAGGAGCCAGTCGTCCAGATACGGAAACACCTGGAATCCTAGGCGTCTCAAGTGAGACGCTACCACTGCCATACATTTGGTGAAGACCCTGGGGGCTGAGGTCAGACCAAAGGGCAGGGCTCGAAATTGAAAGTGACTGGCTCCCAGCCGGAAGCGCAAGTGATCCCTGGACGCTCTGGCCATTTTGATGTGGTAGTACGCGTCCTTGAGATCTATTGAGCACATCCAGTCGTCC
The DNA here is from genome assembly GCF_019279795.1 of Protopterus annectens. Taxonomy (NCBI): domain Eukaryota; kingdom Metazoa; phylum Chordata; order Ceratodontiformes; family Protopteridae; genus Protopterus; species Protopterus annectens. The sequence continues at coordinate 362,588,584 of NC_056748.1, forward strand.
TGTAAGAATGGAAGGATCGATTGAAGCGTGACCATCCGGAACTTTTCTTTCTTGACGAAAGTATTGAGCTTGCTTAGGTCCAGAATTGGCCTTCAGTCTCCTGTCTTTTTTGGAACTAAAAAGAACCTTGAGTAAGTTCCGAATCCTCTTTGGTCCGCCGGGACTGGTTGGATGACTCTTTTTTCTAGCAGCTTTGAAATTTCTATAGCTGCAGGATCTCGCAGATGGGGCAGTACATCTGGGAGTCTCTTCTGCGGAAATGGGGGAAATAGAAATGGAATTCTGTAACCTCTGGTAATAATGCTTCTTACCCATTTGTCTGAAGTAAGACTTTGCCAGGCCTGAGGGTAAAAAGCTAAGCGACCCCCGACTGCCTCCAGAGCAGGACAGTCGGGCCTCCTCTCAGGAGTGCTGGAAAGGCTTCCCAGGGAGTGTATCCCTGTCACCTTGGTTTTGCGGACCCCCTCTGCCGCCAGGGCGACGTCTTCCACCTCTGCCCCCCCCTCTGCCTCTGGAGGGGGCATCACCCTGTGTGCCTGGGAAAGAGCCTTGGGGTTTTCGAAACCACATTTTTCCACCTCGTTGCCCTTTGAGGTACAGTCTGGATGGGGTGGAAAAACAGACTCCGACAGCAGACAGAGTCTTTCCCTCTTGCTCACACCGGGTAAGGGTCTCCTTTACCTTGGGGCCAAAGAGAGTGGCACAGTCAAATGGGGCGTTAGTAAAGGAAGACTTGAAGGCTTCCGCAAAGGAACATAAGCGCATCCAGGATTGCCTACGAAGGGCAATCGCTGAAGCCGCAGCCCTACTCGACCCTTCGGCTGCATATGAAATGAGCCTCATGGACGAGTTCACAATCGATGTAAGGGTATTGAGTTGTGCTGTAACTTTTTCCGAGACAGCAGCATCTGTAGTACCCTGGAGGGTATCTCCCAACTCTTTGATTAGATCCCTCTGTAAACGTGTGAAGTGCGTCAAATAGTTCAGCGATCGCATGGAAAAAGCCGCTGAACTAAAAATGCGCTTCCCATACCTGTCCATAGTCCTAGAATCTCTGTTAGGCGGATGGACAGATGAGGAAGATTCAGACATTTCCTTTTAGTGGCAGCTGCCACCACCATAGCCCACTGGAACTCCTTTGTGAGATATGCCTTGTCTTGAGGGGCGTAATATATTTATTAGGCTTCCTAGGGACTGGCTCCACCGTGTCAGGTGTCTCCCGCCTTCGATCAATCAATTCCATCAACTCATCGAAGGGCTGAGTGACCCAGGAGGAAGAAGGGCGAGCACCGAATGCCTTCAACAAGACTGACTCATCCTCAGAAGGGGGTAGGGTCTGCCAATCACCTCTCTGCTTCAGGATCTCCAGGATGTCTGGAAAGGAGACATCCTCCGAGGGTGATTTCGGGGACTCTTCTGACTCATCTAAGTCAGTGTCCGATGTTAAGGATTCTTGTGGAGAATCCAAGTGTCTCCTCTTACACAGCCGTTTCCTCGGAACTTCCTCGGGGGGTCATGCGAAGAAGCCTCCAAGGAAGAGGGGGCTCCCTCTGGCAGCGACAGACACCGGTGCTCGATGCTTTGAAGTAGCCGTGGGTGCAGAGGAAGATAACGGACCCTTATGGGAAGGAGAAGCTGTCTCTGCTGAAGTGGTTGTCTGAGTCGACAACACCTTCCTCATGAGGTCGAAGGCCCCCGGGTCCCGAGTCGAAGAATCCCTCGGTTCCGAAGAAAGCGGAGGGATCCCCGAGACGGGGACCGAAGGCATCGACCCCGAGGACGGAGCCGAGTCGATCCGTGCCGAGGCACCGAGAGGGAGAGTCGGAACCGAAACATCGGTCCGACTCTCGGTCCCCGAACCAAGGATAGATCGTAGGCTCCGCGATTCCGGTAATGGATCCGTCGGAGTCAAGGTGAACGGTGCCGACCGAGAAAAAGACGGCTCCGTCACCGAGGGCTCCACGATCATCAGATCAGCCTCTCCCGGCTCCGAAGACTGAATAGGCCTCGGAGGAGGAACAGATGGAGATAAGGGAAGGCCTTCGAGTCTCGACACCAACTGGGAAGAGACTGAGATTAGTTTGGACAAGGCCGTATTCTCCATTAACTTCTGCACCACACGGTCTACATCAGTGTCGGAGAGGGGTCTAGAAGAATGCGTCGAAGGAATCGAAGATGGAGCCGATCTCAAGAGCACAGGAGGTGGAAGCTCCGTCACCGGTTCCAAGACTCGAGGCTCGGTAACAGACAGAAGTTCGACACTCGGCCCCGAGGTCTGTGGACCCGGTGAGCGAACTTTAAATGAAGAGCTCGGAGCCGATGACATGGGCTCCGACGTCTTCGATTCCTTCGAGGATTTAGATGTCTGGTCCGATGCATCAAGAGCCTCTTGAAAAGCAGGCTTCAACAGGCCTCTGTCCATGAGTTTCCTGCGCCTATCTGTCATGACCCTTCCACTGAAAGAATGACAAATGGAGCAGTCTTCTTGCAGATGGAGAGGGCCAAGACAGTAGACACAGGAACTATGGTTGTCTGTGACAGACATTTTCTGTCCACATTGGCACCGTTTGAAGCCTGACTTAGCTTTCTCAGACATAATAATAACAGTAAATCCAGTAAGGTTATACAAAGTCTACACAGTCTTGACAGACAGTAACAGCCAACAACAATATCAAAAGCCAGATAAAGTTAGTCAAATCCAGTAATTCAGAAGTTAGTGGGTGGGGTAGGCCCCGAGGGAACTAACTATATATATATATATATATATATATATATATATAAAATATATACGTATAAGAGAGAAACCCTCGATTCACTACACATACACACACACACACGCACACACACACACACGCACACACACACACACAAGCTTAAAGGTGAAACTAGGAAAAAAATTATGTAAGAATCTTAGACAAAAAAGCAATCTTATCTGCCAGGAGGTCTGAGCTCATCAAAAATGATGCGAACGTTGCAGCAGCAAACTAGATCTGAGGTAAAGGCAGAGGGGAATTGTGGGAGACAGGCTGGTCTCGAGCTTATTCTCGATGCAGAGCATTGACAAGCGGCCGACGAACCCATGTGTAAGAACAAACGGCGAGATTGAACACTCTCACATTATAATTCATAAATTGAGAAAGTGGAAGCTCTTGCCTATGGATATGGAAGGCAAGGTACAAGCAGTAACAATGTTTTTAGTCCCTTAAGTTTTATACACAGGTCAGGCATATTTTTATCAACCGGAGGAAAAGTTGTGGACAGTAATTAATAACAAGTTGAAGACTTTTATCTAGGAGAGGAAAACGCTTAGAGTCAAGTGGGATAAGTTGATCCTCTCAAAAGAACAAAAAAGGATTAGGATTACCTGATTTAAAGTGATATTTTAGAGTTACTTAGTGTAGGATCTTATACATAATACAAGCAGAAAGCTACAATTCAAAGTGGAAAGGGATGATGATGAGGAAGGAGGGGAGTAAATCAAGAAATAAGGAAAGAGCGGGATTTTGGATGAAGATCCTTAAGGAGAATAACAACGGTCATACATTATATTATATTCATTAAGTAGCAAAAAGTATTACAAGAACTAAGCCAACACAAGAATGGAGAAAAGTGATTCTTCTAATAGGGATGACTGCAATTAAGGGGTGTAGAGAATAGGCTAGAGGGGTCTAGAATTTACTAAAGAAACTGGCAAAGGAACCAAGGTATTGGGAGCAAACAAGAGGGAAAGGTAACAAAATACGAAGAGACCAAGAAGACATTTGAATTGCAAGCTAGAATTGCAAGCTAGAGACTGTCTTCCTTATCAGGGATTGATATCAGGGTATAGGGATAGGGGAATCCTAAATGAAAGACCTGCACTTGTACAGTTTTTAGTTAAATCTAGAACTGAAGCTGATGTTAAAATTTTATAAATGGTAGGATGGTAGGATGGTAGGACAAAATACTGCACAATAAGTATAGGAATCAGAGGAGGTTAGAAAGGATTGGGAAAAAGAGACTTGATAAGAAATTTACAAGAAACAATGGGAGGACATATGTATGACTATCAAATACACAACAAAATCTATAAGATTTAGGCTTTTTTCTTGGAAGTGTTTGCATATATATTTTTAAACCCCAAGCAGACTCAAAATAATTTTTCCTCAGGTAGATGGTTAAGAGCTAACTGGTAACACATGTTTTGGGAGTGCAGTGAGTTGGCAGACTTTAAAAAAATCCCTCAAGAGTACTCTGTCAGAAATACTGCGTGAGCAAATATATTTAACTAAGGAAATATTTTTTGAGCTGCAATACAGGATCTGAACTGCCTAGACACAGTAAGGCCTTGTTAAGTTTAATTCTGGTGGCTGCCGAAAATGCAATTACTAGAATATGGAAATCAAAGTCTAAACCAACTGTAATTGAAATATAGAATATTGTAAAAGAGATACAATAACTGGAATTAAGATATTTAGAAAAAGGGAAGAAGCAAGCAAATTACATAGTAATAAATGGAAATTGTGGGAACAATGCATGCAGAATAATGTTTTGTACGAGAGGAGGAATTTAAGGGAAGGCAGGAACTGACCAACTTTTATGTAAAACTCTACTAATTATATTGTACAGGACATTGTTAACATGGTTAGTTTTCTTTTATACAGAAAATTTGCCTATGTCACAAATGATAGTTCAAGAATGGTGTTTAAAATATAGGCTCCTTTTCAGTGGAGGCCTGGGAAGATGGTATTTTTACTTGATAATTCTAGAAAATGGTATTTCAGTGTTGTGAAACATTTTGAGACAGTTTTAAGTCTTTTGTGGATATAAAAGGAATGAAAGTAAAACAAAGGATATAGTGGTAAACTATGTGCTCACACAAGAACTGGTTCCGTAACACCCACATTTATGGGGACATGATATGTTAAGCATTTAGGTGTGTAGACTAAAAAGGATTCCGTTATGGCAGAAAAGGGTAAATGTAAAGAAACTAAACAAAAGATAATACAAAAATGAAGAAACTGGAAGCATTTTACTACTGATATGCATAGTAAAATAAAAGCAGTGAAATATTTCAGTCCCTTTAGTTTTATGTACAGGTCAGGCATATTTTTATCAGCCACAGGAGAGGTTGTGGATGATGATGATAAAGAGCTGATGGAATTTACTTGGGCTGAGAGCTTTGCTTATGTGTACTGAAGTATGTCACACAAGAAAAAAAAAATGCCAGGGGAAGGAGTTGAAGAATTTTATCAGGAAGGGGAAGACAGCAAGAGTCAAGTGGTACAAGTTGATCCTCCCAAAAGAACGAGGAGGATTAGAACTACCTGATTTGAAGAGACATTTTAGAGCTACACAGTTAAGGCTCTTACACAACAAAGACTGCCATGCCCCATGTTGATGTCCATTATTCAGATTTTCTTTTCTTTTTTTTTTTTTTTTTTACATAAGTGTTTAGACTGGCAGACACACAATTGCAAGTATTTCTCTATGCATAGATTATACATTTGAAGGGCAGTACCCAGTACTTCATAAATTACATTTTTAATGTTGACACTTCCTTTAACAAGATAAACTTACCAACTCTGTGAGGAATCATTCAACATTCAAAAGTGAACATTATACATGTAAATAAATGTCTTGAGTTTTAGTTATGTTTTAGGGACAGTACGGATGTCTATGTTTCATTCCATAAAATTAAAAATGCCATCTCTACCTATGTTGTGTGGAGGTAGCTAATAACAATTAATGATATAAAATAAAGTAGTTTCCTGATTGGGCATGTTAAAGTTTTATTTCTTGATGCTATCATTTAAGCCAAATAACAAATTCACACTTTGAGTGTTTCAAAAATAAAGATAATATATATTTAAACCTTGCTAAAGTGGACCTTATCTAGTAGCACTGTACAGGACTTCCACAACAGATCTATTTTATCCAATTCCACGACTGTGACAACTGATTAGAAAGAGTAACCTAGTTCCAATCGAGAGGCAGACAAAACCAAATAACTGGTAACACCAAACATTTTATTCCTGAAGGTGCCAGCAATTCCCCACTACTCCAGTTCCAGAAGATAGGAACAAGTTTTCCAAGGTGAGCAACAGAAATCAAATGACTCACTTCAAAGGAAAGAGAACATTCTTGTTTCATGAAAATAGTGCAGGCCCTGTATCCCAATTAAACTTGTTTTCTGAATTAACACCTAGTAAATTGTTTGTTTTGTTTAATAAATTAAATAGCTATTTGCTGCAAGCCCTACTGATTGAAATTTGAGCCCAGTAAATGCATATGGCTTGGGACTCTACAAACTGTACAGTGTGGACACAATGATCTGATGGATGTGACATCCTGCAATGTCTTCCTGTGCTTCTACTGCAGACACACTAAATTCTCATGTAATACTTTTGCCTCAAACTTAATCCAAACAATGTGTATCCAGCTTGCTGCTTTTACTGTAGTATAGACTTGTTATAAGCAAAGGAAAACTCATCTGGTAGGAAGCCATGCATGCAAAAATACCACAAAACAACACAACTAACTTGTGGAATGGGGAAAATTTCAGCTCTGCTATCACATCTGCAGAGAGGGAGCTTATTGTTCTTTGTCACCTGGTCAAACAGTACATTGTGGCAACTAAATCTGCAGTACACATCTGTTCCATTAAACTGCAAAAACAAATCACAGCCATCCCATGTAAAATCCAGAAGTTTAAACTGCTGTCTGATCTACTGAAAAAAATCAATAAACAGACTGCAAATCTCAGAGATGGCTGCCTTGGTTTAGAATATTGGGAACAAAACTGTTATTAGTTCTATATACAACAATTAAAAGCACTTTTAAAAATATATTAACTGAATGATACCAAACTGTACTATTTCCACTACTGATAAACTGCATTCCGAGTGAGTGTACAGAGTATCTGTTTGTCAAATGCTGTTGAGTTGTACCAGATTCCTAAAGCAACTCCATGGACAGCAGCAGTGATATAACGTTTACTCGGCAAATATGGAATAGAACTAGTTGATTTCACACGCACTGTCACAAATACATGTGCACACACATATCCCACGAGCAATTCAGAGTCACCAATTCACCTACTGCTTATCTTTGAGATGTAAGAAGAAAACATAATACCTACAGAAAAGTCAGGGTTCCATGCATTTCATCTAATGTCATTTGGTCTAAACTTAATGGTCTACATGCTTTTGCTATAACTTTGGATTTTAAGTATTACAGTGATGTTTGTTTCATAGAATAATTAATTTTTTGACCATGTGCGCTATGTTTTTTGATACTATTGTAAGTGAATGTTGGGTTAGATTCACTTACACAACTCCAGGTATGCTGAAAAAAGGGTGTCTTTTGTGAGATCTCTCATAGTGGGTTATGGGAGATTACTGTTTTCGCCATTGTTGTGCGATCTTAGGAGTTGGAATATATAAATAGTAGGTGATGAGGGGGTGTGGCCCCCCAAATGGGTGGTCCAGAGGGTTTATTTATTTTTAAGTTTTTTACTAAACGAGTTTGGCTGTATTGAATTTAGCTGGTGATTTTAGATGAATCAACATATACACACACGCACATATACATATATATATATATATATATATCTACACACACACACACACACACATATATATATATATATATAGATAGATAGATACACACATACACACAGACGGGTCTACTTGAATTATCTAAACAGCAAAATACCGAGAGCAAAATTGTCTAAACTCAAAAATATCTTAAGACCAATGCCAATTGTTACTACAACTATTCACTTACACTTTGATCTCACACAAAATACAGAGGATTAAGTTCAATACAGTTCTAAATGCCATACTTCTGAGCCAGCTGTGGTTTTAGAATCTTCAGCACTGCAGAACCTCAAACCTGGCATTCTGGTGTACATGTGTGGATGTGTGTGAGGTGCTTTTTTAATAATATCAGGATGTCTTTTTTCTGTCCAAGTATATACACCTACTACTGAGGCTGAACTAGCAAACTTTTTTTAGACAAGAAACATCTTTATTAAATTATCATGTACGACATAAGCAAAAAAGAAGCTAAATACTTACCATAACATTCCATGTGAGTTGTTCATCTCTCCTTTATTCTTACACATGGGTACGGAGCAGAGCCATCAGCTCCGAGTCAGCCGCTTTACTAGCTAAAAATATTAGAGTAGCTCAAGGCCAGGCCCCCTATCCCATGATGCTCTCCGTCCTACCCCAGATCTAGTTTGCTGAACTCAGCATAAGCAAGTATAACTCACCAATACTCCAGCCAGAGTAAGAACTCCCAGACAAGACTACCAGACCCCAAGTCTGCCCGTTCTTTGAGAACCTGAAGGGGGAAGGTGGGTGGGAATGTAAGAATAAAGCCAAGATGAACAACTCACATGGAACGTTACGGTAAGTACATAACTTCTTTATGTGAAGTTGTTCAATCTCGCCGTTTATTCTTACACATGGGTAGCATCCCAAGCACCCTAATCCTGGGTGGCTCATGGGAGTATATTCTTGAGGACAGTGGAACCAAAGGAAGCCCTGTCCCTGGAGGACCTGTCCACTTTGTAATGAGAGATAAAGGTATGAGGCTTAGACCAAGTGGCAACTGCACATATAGTGTCCAAAAGTAAACGAGACGTATAAGCTAAAGACATGGAGACAGCTCTAGTAGAATGAGCCTTCACACCATGTTCTAATGTTTGGTTCGCTGAACAGCAGATAAACTTGATGCAGTCAATTAACCACTTGGAAAGGGTAACTTTAGAAATGGGTAATCCTTTCTTGGCGTCAGCATAAGATACAAAAATTTGGTCAGATCTTCTAAACTCCTTTGTCTTGTCCAAACAGAATCTCAATTTACTGTGGACATCAAGTTTATGCAACGTATATTCCAACTGATTAGAATGATTACTGAAAAAGGTAAGAAGTTCAATAGTTTGGTTCAGATTGGTCTCGGAACACACCTCTGGCAAAAAGAAAGGATTAGTCCTCAGAGGTACCCTGTCTGGATGGAATACCAAATACGGTAGTTTGACAGAAAGGGCCTGAAGCTCAGATACCCTACGTGCTGAAGTAATGGCCACCAAGAAAATAGTCTTCCATGACAGAAGAATAACATGGGACAGCACAAAGTTTAGATTCCAGGGAGTAAAGGGCTGCCTAACAGGCAGCCTGAGATGAAAGGTGCCCTTAAGAAAGGCCAGACATAGTCTATAAGACATTAAGTTAGAATCTTCAGTCCCAAGGTGAAAATTTGTGATGGCAGCCAACTGGACACTAATAGTGGCAGCTGCCGCACCTTCATGAAAAAGCTTAGAAAGGAACTCCAGGATACTAGAAATCGGGGCAACATAAGGATCAATGTTATTCTTAGAGGCCCAAAAAGCAAATTGCTTCCATTTACCAGCATACAACTTCCTGGTGGAAGCCTTATGCGAAGATACAAGAATGTGCTGTACCTCTGAAGAAAAATCGAGTAACCTGGCTAGGTAGGGAATTGGAGCAGCCAAGCTGTCAGTCTGAGGGGATGGAAGGCCCCTGACGAATGTGTCAATAGGTCTGGAACTGGGTCCAGAATCCAAGGTACCTCCAGTTGATAGAGTCGGAGGAAGGAGAACCAAATCTGACGAGGCCAAAGAGGGGCTATTAGTATTACAGTCCTTCCGAGGGTTTTGGCTTTCTGCAAGAACTTCGGAATCAGGGGGATAGGTGGGAAAGACATACAGGAGTCCCAGGGGCCAATCATGTATGAGCGAGTCTCTTGGTGGGGATTCAGGGCAAAGTAGCTTATGCATTTGGCATTCATAGGGGATGCAAATAGGTCACAGCAAGGTTGGCCCCATCTGCGGAAAATCATCTCCGCCACTTCGTTTTTGAGAGACCAGTCGTGTGGAAGCAGAATAGCTCTGATCGATTTGTCCGCTATCACGTTGGATTTCCTCGGAATATGCTTTGCTATCAGAAAGCGCCCAGTGGACACAGCCCACTGCCAAATTCTCAAGGCCTCTCGACACAGGGGATAAGACTTAGTTCCTCCTTTCTTGTTGATGTACTAGACTACCGACATGTCCATCTGTATAGCAACCGTCCCTAGAAGCAGAGAGTCGTGGCAGTACTGCAACGGCAAAAGTACCGCTCTAAGCTCCAGAACATTGATGTACAATTGTGACTCTGTTTCCGACCAGGTGCTTTGGGCTGTTCTTCCCTGAAAAAGCCCCACCCCCACCCCCACCCTATCAGAGAAGCAACTGTGGTCACTGTGGCTGATGGCAGGGGGGAGAACAAATGGTCGACAGACTAACTTGCTGGCTGGTCACCAACTAGCAAAGATCCTTCTTGCAAGAGTCTGCAATCATGATTAAGAAAGACATGGGAAGTTGTTGGTACGACCACTGGGTGAAGAGTAGCCACTGAAGTATCCTCATGTGCATACGTCCGAGAAGAACTGCTATGAGCGTAGCTGCCATGGTGCCTAGGAGTTTCAGAACTTGAAGGGCCGGTACCTTCCTTCTCTGCAGAATGTCCGAGACCTGGTTTCGGAGAGTGGCTATTCTGTCCAGGGGCAATCTTATTGTGGTGGTGGTAGTGTCTAGTTCTGCTCCGATAAAGGAGATATGCTGCAATGGCGACAAAGCAGACTTTTCGAAATTGATAGTGATGCCTAGCTGAGAGCAGAGACAGAGAGTGTGATCCCTGGACAGAATTAGTTGATGCCTGGTGGTGGAGGTAAGGAGCCAGTCGTCCAGATACAGAAACAATCGAAATCCTAGATGCCTCAAGTGAGCCGTAACCACTGCCATGCATTTGGTAAACACTCTGGGGGCTGCTGTGAGCCCAAAGGGCAGTGCTCGGAATTGGTAGTGACTGGCTCCCAGCCGGAAACGCAGATATCTCTGGATGATCTGGCCATTTTGTTGTGACAGTACGCATCCTTGAGATCTATGGAGCACATCCAATCGCCCACTCAAAGGAATGGGAGGATAAACTGAAGCGTGACCATCCAGAACTTCTCCTCCTTTGCAAATGCGGTGAGTCTGCTGAGATTCAAGATGGGCTTCCAGTTCCCTGTCTTCTTTGGAACTAAAAAGAATCTGGAGAAAGTTCCGAATCCTATTTGGTCTGCTGGGACTGGCTGGATGACTCTTTTTCCTGCAGCTTCTGGATTTCTATGGCTGCTTGATCCTAAAGACTGGGTGGAATGTCAGGGATCTTCCTGCGAACAGGTGTTTTTTCTAGAAAGGAAATAACATATTCTCTGGTAACGATGCTTTGTACCCAAGAATCTGTTGTAATTCCTAGCCAGGCATCCAGATACAAAGCTAAGCGACCCCCGACTGCCTGCAGAACCGGACAGCCGGGCCTCCTGTCAGGAGCACTGATAGGGCTTACCAAGGAACTGATCCCAGTCTCCCTGGTTTTGTGGACCCCCTCTGCCACCAGGGTGGCGTCTTCCATTATTGCCCACTCCTCTGCCCCTAGAGGGGAGTTCGCTACATATGTTCTGGAAAGCTCCTTGGGACGTCAGGAACCACATTTTTCCACCTTTCTGCCCTTTGGGGTATGGTCTGGTAAAGGTGGAAAAATGGACTCCTACGGCAGATAGAGTCTTTCCCTCTTGCTCACACCTAGTGAGAGTCTCCTTTACTTGGGGCACGAAAAGAGACAAGCCATCGAATGGGGTGTTGACAAAGGAAGACTTGAAGGCTTCCGCAAAGGAGCACAGGCGCATCCAGGATTGTCTCTGAAGAGTTATCGCTAAACCCGATGTCCGACTTGAACCATCGGCTGCATGGGAAATGAGCCACATGGCCAAGTTCACAATGGAGTTAAGGGTATTAAGTTGTGCCATCACCTTGTCAGAGACAGCTCCAGCTGTATTACCCTGTAGAGTATCTCCAAGCTCTTTAAGGAGATCTCTTTGAAGGTGGGTGAAATGAGTCAGATAGTTAAGCGATCATATGGCAAATGTCGCAGAACTAAAGATACGTTTCTCGTATCTGTCCATGGCCCTAGAATCACTATTAGGAGGATGGACAGTGGAAGAGATTTCTGACTTCTCTTTCTTGGTGGCTGCCGCCACCACCATGGCATCAACTGGGACTCCTTTAGCAAGGAGCAACTTGCCTTGGGGGGAGGTGATAAACTTGTTCTGCCTCAGAGGGACCGGTTCCATGGAGTCAGGAGACTCCTACGTCCTTTGAGCAACCAGTTCCATCAACTCATCGAAGGGCAGAGTCACCCAGAAGGTGGAAGGTTGAGACCCAAAGGCCTTCAGGAGCACTGACTCATCCTCAGTAGGGCTAACGGACTGCCAGCCAACCC